>NC_134897.1:8834901-8842401 GCF_041734735.1 Babylonia areolata | reverse complement strand
AAACAAATGGATTTCCATGTCGCGCAGTTTAACCCCTTGACCAGGGAAAAAAGAACACAACATATCCCATTTTTCTGTTGTTCTAACGACGAGAAAAAAAAACGTTCCCGCTGATCTCGGGGGTTTTTGGAGGTCTTTATCCCAAGACATTACAGCCCCTTCATCCCCGCCCCGTCACTCTCTGTCACTCCCCTCTCCCCCCCCCCCTGTGTGTGTATGTGTATGTGTGTGTGTGTGTGTGTGTGTGTGTGTTTGTGTGTGTGTGTGTGTGTGTGTGTAAGTGAAAGGTGTGTGTGTGTGTGTAAGTGAAAGCGTTTGTGGTTATGTGCGTGCGTGCGTGCGTGTGTGCGTGTGTGTGTGTGTGTGTGTGTGTGTGTGTGTGTGTGCACGTGTGTGTGTAAATACACGTGCGCTGTATGCGTGCCCAAATATAATGTGTGTTAGCACGCGCGCCTGTGCGATGTACGCGTGCGCGCAAGCATTCCCCCCCCACTTCTTTCTTCTCTTTGTCAGTTTATCTTTCGCTACAGCAAGATTCCCCCCCCCCTCTCTCTCTCTAATCTGCCATTGATTCCTTCTCTTCGGTGTCTTTGCTGTTCTTTGTATTCCCCTCATTTCGGAGCCTCGTCCACATCTAACACCTCGATTCGACTCTTGTGTTTGGCTCGTAAAATTCTCCTCAGTCTGTCCGCCTCTCTGTGTCTGTCTGTCGTTCTGTCTCTCCCTTACCCCCCCCCCCCTCCCACCAGCCCCCCCCCCAACCCCCTCCGACCCCCACACCAACCACTCCTTCGTTCTCCCATCTTCACACAAAAGTCTGGTTTTGTCATTTTCGTGTGACCATACTGCGAATGTTTCGCAATATGTCTATGCCGCACCAGTCTTTCAAACGGATAAGAGATGTTACACAGATTTTAACTTGATAGTGTGTTGTGCTAGCAGTCCCATAACTTGCTTTCTTTTATGACAATCGTCTTCTTAATACGGCTGCAAAATTACTGTGCATATTTCTAACGCTTGGTAAGTGTCTATGGTATATCAGTATAAATCAACCGAATGTCTCCTTCTCGCGAATCCTGTACCTTTTATTGCCCGTTTAAACTCTTTCCATACGAACGGCGAAAGAGACGACGTTAACAGCGTTTCACCCCAATTACCATCATCAAAATATTGCAAGCGGAAGGCTCTTATACTGAAGACGTGAAGGTTGACAAAGAATACCACAATTCTGACGACGACAGCTAAAGGTTGGGTCATTCAGACACCCACTGGACATCCGAGGGGTCTGTGTAGCGGAGAAGAGAGGACTGGCCGTACTGAGTGAGTTAAAACCAGAGGATCAAACACTGCCAATAAACCCGAGCGTGACAGTATTTCACACTAATATCAAAAGTGTGTGTTTCAGCTAACAATCAATTGTAAGTCAGAGAACAGGGGAACTTTTTTGGTCTGTACAGTTTTCAAAAATGTTTTTAATGCATTAACAATAAAATCTAGAGAAAAAAAAATGAAGAAAAAAGACACATTTTAGGATCGCAGAAGGTAAACAGAGGAAGAAGGAAGGAAAGAAGGAAAGAACTAAGGATGGAACGCAACAAAGAAAGATAAATGAAAGAAAGAGAAAGAAAAAAAAAGGACGAAAGAGAGAAAAGAAAAAAAAAGAAAGAAAAAGAAATAAAGACAGACATAATAAAGAAACCACAAATAAAGACAAATAACGAAAGAAGAGACAAGAACGAAAGAGAGAAGGGGGAAAAAAAGAGGAGGAAAGAGACAGAACGACAAACAGAAAGAAAGGAGGAAAACGAAAGACAGAAGAGAAGAAACAAAGACAGCAGACAAGGGAGCTCATCTCATTCCCCTGTCACCCACCTGGTAGGAAGGACCACACAACAGCACACAGAGACCAAAGGCTAAAAAGAGGGGAGGAGTCAGGAAAGGAGAGGCACTGCATGCGGAAACTTAGCGAAATAAAAACCGAAATTTAAACTGACATCCCGTTTTGTTGATCAATACAGTTCCATGGAGCTGCCGCCCCCCCCCTCTCTCTCTCTCTCTCTGTCTCTCTGTCCCTGTCTGTCTCACTCTTCCCCTACCCGCCACTTTGTGAACTCTCTCTCTCCCCACCTCTCTCTATCTTCCCCTATCCACTACTTTGTAAATTCTCTCTCTCTCTCTCTCTCCATCACTTTGTCAACTCTCTCCCTCTCTCTCTCTTCCCCTACCCACCACTTTGTCAACTCTTTCTTTCTCTCCCTCCCTAGCTCTCTCTCTCTCTTCCCGTACTTACCACTTTATAAACTGTCTCTCTGTCTCCATCTGTCTCTCTGTCTCTGTCTCTCTCTCTCTCTCCTACCCTTTATTTTGTCGACTCTCTTTCTCTCTCTAACTCCCTGCACTGCCCCCCTCTCTCTCCCTACCCACCACTTTGTAAACTCTCTCTCTCTCTCTCCCCTTACCTACCACTCTCTCTCTCTCTCCGTCTGTCTCTCTCTCTCTCACTCTCTCCCCTTCCCTATCACTTTGTCAGTTTTTTTTTCTCTCTTTTGTCTTTGATTTTCTTTTTCCTCTTAGCGATGTGTCAATTTCTCTGGAAACCGCTGTTATTCTTTGTTTTCATACATTGTTCTCCTTGCCAAAGGATAGTATTGTCAATGGCAATAAACAATGTCCGTGTCCGAGTGTGTGTGGGTGTGTTTGTGGGTGTCTCTCTCCCCCCTTACCCACCACTTTGTCAATTCTCTCTCTCTCTCTCTCTCTCTCTCTCCTCTCCTACTCACCATCTCCCTCTCTCTCCTCTCCTACTCACCATCTCCCTCTCTCTCCTCTCCTACTCACCATCTCCCTCTCTCTCCTCTCCTCCTCACCATCTCCCTCTCTCTCCTCTCCTACCCACCATCTCCCTCTCTCTCCTCTCCTACTCACCATCTCCCTCTCTCTCCTCTCCTACTCACCATCTCCCTCTCTCTCCTCTCCTACTCACCATCTCCCTCTCTCTCCTCTCCTACTCACCATCTCCCTCTCTCTCCTCTCCTACTCACCATCTCCCTCTCTCTCCTCTCCTACTCACCATCTTTGTCTATTCCATTCTGGATCACTTTCAGTCTCACTCAAGCTTGTCACACATGCCCACATTGGTTTAGTCGGATTACGAGCTTTACAGTCTTGCAGGAGACAGCCTGTTGCAGTAAATTCCAAACTTCCCCCAATGAAGAGCAACTCAAATAACGACACTCCATGTACTATTCAGACAAAAGAAACAGTCCCATCAATGTTCAGGCAGAGCCATGACAGAGTCTGCGGCACAATCCTTTGAGCCGTAAAGAGGAGGTGGAACGGAGAGACGAGTGTGTTGTTATGCACAAGTCTGGTCATTCCTCTTACTTGAAATGTGTTGGTTTTGTGAGCTAAAGACATCGTTGTCTAGGGTTATCTCCCACTCTCAGACACTCAGTCGTATAATTTCACTCAACCGTCTGTCTGTCTGTCTGTCTGTCGCAGTGATTGCACAATTCTGTGTTGTCTTTTTCTTCCCCGTACTCTTCTCCCTGTTTTAGTATGGATCTGCTGACCATCTTACATGCCTTTACCTCCCCCCCCCCCCCCCCCCGCACTTCCCCTGCCCCCTCTCCCCTGCCCCCCCCCCCCCCCCCCCCCACAACCCCTCCTCCCTCGCACCCCTGCCATGCTTTACGCAAACTGAGACGCACAGAAGCACAGATAACTGGCACTAGGAGAAACACAGCTAAGGAACCGCTGAAGATGTAATGGTCCGGTGAGTTTTTGCTGCAACTTAAAAAAAAAAGAGGGGGGTGGTAGAGGAAGGTATGGTGTAGGGTTAGGTGACGCACAAAGGCACAGATACTGGCACTGAGAGGCACAGGAGCGAAGGAACCGCTGACAATGTCAGTTTATTGGCTACAACTTTTTAAAAAAAAAAGGGGGGGGGGAGTTAAGGAGTTAAAAGGGGGGACGGTAGAGGAGGGTATGGGGTGGGATAAGGTGACGCACAAAGGCACAGATACTGGCACTGAGAGACGTGGAACTAAAAAACCGCTGGAGATGTATTGGTCCGGTGAGTTTTTGCTGCAACTTAAAAAGAAAAGAAAAGAGGGAGGTGGTAGAGGAAGGTATGGTGTAGGGTTAGGTGACGCACAAAGGCACAGATACTGGCACTGAGAGACACAGGAGCGAAGGAACCGCTGACAATGTCAGTTTATTGGCTACAACTTTAAAAAGAAAAAAAAAAGGGGGGGGGGAGGGAGTTAAGGAGTTAAAAGGGGGGACGGTAGAGGAGGGTATGGGGTGGGATAAGGTGACGCATAGAGGCACAGATACTGGCACTGAGAGACGTGGAACTAAGAAACCGCTGAAGATGTATTGGTCCGGTCAGTTTTTGCTACAACTTAAAAAAAAAAAGAAAGGAGGGGGGTGGTAGAGGAAGGTATGGTGTAGGGTTAGGTGACGCACAGAGGCACAGATACTGTCTCTGAGAGATGTGGAACTAAGAAACCGCTGAAGATGTATTAGTCCGTTCTGTTTATTTGCTACAACTTTAAAAAGGAGAGATATATGATAAAAGGGAGGGGTTAGAGGGGGGTATGGGGCAGAATTGGGTCACGCACACAGGCACATATACAGCACGGAGAGAGACAGAGGAAGTTGGGATGGGGGGGTAGGGACCACTGATAATGTATAATCCCGGTCAGTTTATTTGCTACAACTTTAAAAAGGAAAAAAAAAATATAAAGGAGACCGGAGGGCAGGGGGCGGGGGAGGGGAGGGTAGAGGAGGGTATGGGCTAGGATTGGGTGACGCACAGAGGCACAGTTTATTTGCTACAAGTTTAAAAAGAAAACAAAATGTAAAGGGGTTGGGGCGGGGGATAGAGGAGGGTATGGAGAAGGATTAGATCACGCACAGAGGCACAGATACTGGCACTGGGAAAGACAAAGGGAGGGTCTCTAGCTAGAGGAGGGTTCGGGGTAGGTATGACTGGGTGACGCAGAAAGGCACAGACACTGACTCTGAGAGAAACAGAGCAAAGGAACCGTAGACGACGTAATGGTCGGTCAGTTAATTCGCCACAACTTTACAAAGGGGTGGGGGTGTGCGGAGAGGGAAGGGTTGTCGGGTGTTTTAAAGATTTCTGAAAAAGTGATCTTGAAGATTCAGGCAATGGACCCACATACCGAGCTCACCCCGAGAAACGCAGACAGTTTAAAGTAGCATGCAGCATCCCCCGTTTCCTGATCAATACGGCTCAGTGAAGTCAATATTCTCCCATTTTCTGCCCCATCCCAGCCATTTTCAAACCCCTTCTTACAATGCGGAAAGGTCGACCGAATACAATGCTTGTCTGATCTTTCGGTTTGTCGGTGTCCGTCAATAAAGAGTGTAAGGAGGAAGTTTGGTCTTCATGCATGTATATTTCGTTCGTCTTTATTCATGCATATTTTCTTTTTGTTTTGTGAACATATAATGATTATCTTTTATTTTAATACATCTATTTCGATCGAGGTTCGCAAATGAACATGCTTAAAAGTTAGAAGTTAGAAGTCTTGTAGGCAATGGATCAAAATATAAAAAGCAATACCATACAAAAGACAAGTTTATACATCACATTGTTTTAGTGTGATCTCCCTCTCTCTCTCTCTCTCTTGTTCTAGTGTGATCTCTCTCTCTCTCTCTCTCTCCCCTCTCTCTCTCTCTCTCTCTCTCTCTCTCTATATATATATATATATATATTATATACATTACAGTATATTATATCATTCTTTGTCACAACACATTTCATTATGTGAAATTCGGGCTGCTCTCCCCATCGGCCAGCATTTGTTTTCCAATCAAAGTGGATTTTAAAACCATTTTGTTGCCGTGGGTTCTTTTACGTGCGCTAATATATATATATATATATATATATATATCATATGATTTATTATAGATAGATAGATAGACAGTTATAGATGGATAGACAGATAGATAGATCTTGTTTATTAACACAACATACGAAAAACGAACACACAGCGAAGAAAAAGATACGAACAACATCAACAGTGACAGCAGCAACAACAATAATCGTGATGATTTATATTCAAGATGACGATGTTGTTACCGCATTATTTAAAGCAAAAAACAAAACAAAAAAAAACAACCAACAAACAACAGGCAACACCACCACCAACAACAAATAAAAATAACAAATAAAAAAACGCCAAAAGAATCGTAACAAACAAAACAACCTCTTCCTTAAATTGGTGATATTATGCTGCTACCAGGGACATTGACGATGAAGATGATAACAATCATGACATTATGCACAACAAAATGCCTTGCTAGGAGGAATAAATCAAACATGACGCTTACAAGCAGCCGTCCAGGAAAACCAAACAAGACAATGTCTTGTTCCGAACGCTGCAATCCTTTGAGTCTAGAAATAAGAATACAAAATACATTCCTTTCCAGAAACAAACATGTACGTGTCATCCATTCTTTTGCAACATTTTTTTTTTCAAAAACTCTTCATATGAAGTAAAAAGAAATTGTTTACGAGCTGGTTCTTATCACTCTCTTTTTTCGCACTCTTTCTATATCTATCTGTCTGTCTTTGTCTACCCCTCCATCTCTCTCTCCCCTCTCTGCCTCCTCCCCTATCTCTCCCATCTTTCTTCTCCTTCTCCCTCTATCTCCTCCCTCTCTTTCTTCCCCAATCCCTCTGTCCCCTCCTCTCCCCTCCCCTCCCCCCCCCCTCTCTCTCTCTTTCCCCATCCTCCCCTCAACTCCCGGGCAGAAAGACAACGAGAGCTGAATTGGCTGTAACAACTCCATCAAGATTTGTCAGGCCTTCGCGTCCCACATCTCGGAAGACGATGCGGGGTTTGCCCTAACCTTGCCTTCACGAATCGCCCTCGCTAGAGCTCGCGTCATTTGCGGGAGTTTCCATTTTACAAGCTCTTAATGCAAGGGGGCCCCCCTTTCAAGCGACTTCCTTATCGTCTGCTCAGGATGGACGTGGTGATTGTGGTGGCGGTGGTGGTGGCCGTGGTGATGGCGGCGCTGGCATGGGGAGGGGTGGAGGTGGGGGAGTTTACGTCTAGGGGCGGTAGAGATGGCGGTGATGTACTCGGGATATATACGGTAGTTGTGTGTACTCGGGGTACATGTGGTAGTGGTGATGTACTCGGGGTACATGTGGTAGTTGTGATGTACTCGGGGTACATGTGGCAGTGGTAATGTATTCGGGATATATATATATATCTATATATATCTATATATCTGTGTGTGTGTGTGTGTGTGTGTGTGTGTGGTAGTGGTGATGTACACGGGGTATATGTGGTAGTTGTGACGTACTCGGGGTACACACACATATATATATATATATATATATATATATATATATATATATATATATATATATGGCAGTGGTGATGAACTCGGGGTATAATATATATATGTGGTGGTGGTGATATACTAGGGGTATATGTGGTAGTGGTGATGCAC
>NC_134897.1:8824901-8829901 GCF_041734735.1 Babylonia areolata | reverse complement strand
AAGAGGAAGAGAGAGAGAGAAAGAGAGAGAGAGAGGAAGAGAGAGAAAGAGAGAGAGAGGAAGAGAGAGAGAGGAAGAGAGAGAGAGGAAGAGAGAGAAGAAGAGTGAGAGAGGAAGAGAGAGAGAGAGAGGAAGAGACAGAGAGAAAGAGAGAGAGGGGAAGAGAGAGAGGAAGAGAGAGAGAGAGGGAGAGAGAGAGAGAGAGGAAGAGACAGAGAGAGAGAAAGAGAGAGAGGAAGAGAGAGAGACACAGACAGACACAGAGAGAGGGGGGGAGGTGGGTGGGTAAAGAGAGAGAAAAAATATAGAAAGGAAAAAAAATGGCCTAAAAAGAAAGGGGCATAAAGACAGGCGAAAAGATGAAGGAAATAAGGAAACATAACAAAAGAACAAATGAGGGTGGTGGGGTGGAAGGGAGGAGGGGAAGAAGTGCGGTTTGGGGGGGGGGGGGGGGGGGGCGGGGGGGTGAAGGGAGAAAAGCAGCAAAAGACGAAGGTAATAGAAAAAAGGAAGAATGACATAAAGACAGAGAAAGATAAAAGACATAAAGAATGCTATAACGAAAGAAAAAAACAATAATGAAAGAAAAAAAAAGGAAGAAAGAAGGAAGGAATGACAAAGAGAGAGAGAGAGAGAGTGGGAGAGAGAGAGTGAGAGAGAGAGAGTGAGAGAGAGAGAGAGAGAGTGGGAGAGAGAGAGTGAGAGAGAGAGAGAGAGTGGGAGAGAGAGAGTGAGAGAGAGAGTGAGAGAGAGAGAGAGAGTGGGAGAGAGAGAGTGAGAGAGAGAGAGTGAGAGAGAGAGAGAGTGGGAGAGAGAGAGTGAGAGAGAGAGAGAGTGGGAGAGAGAGAGTGAGAGAGAGAGAGTGAGAGAGAGAGAGTGGGAGAGAGAGAGTGAGAGAGAGTGAGAGAGAGAGAGTGAGAGAGAGAGAGTGGGAGAGAGAGAGAGAGAGAGTGAGAGAGAGAGTGAGAGAGAGAGAGAAAGACAGGGTGAAGAAAGATAAAAAGAATGAGAAGAAATGCATGGGAAAGAGAAATGAAGGGGTGAAAGAAGGTGTAAAAGTAACAAGAAGTGAATGCAAAACACACAAAAAAGGAAAAAGAATGAGAGAGAGGGGAAAAGAAAGAGAGAGAAAGAAAGAAAGCGAGAGAGAGAGAGAAAAAAATAAATAAGCAGAGAGAGAGAGAGAGACTGAAAGACAGACACATAGAGACATTCAAAGAGAGATAAAGAAAGAAGGAAAGAAAGGGGGAAAAAAGAAAGCTGATATATATATATATATATATATATATATATAAAGAAAGAATTGAGGAAGCATGACAGAAAGAAAGAAAGAAAAGGAAGAACAAATATAAGAAAAGAAACAAAGAATAAAGAAACAGATAAAACGGGAGTGGAGGATACGGGCAGAGAGCGACATGGGGGTACAGATGGGGGAGAAGGATTATGTTCCACGTGCACAACGAGAGCTTCCACCGAGTCATAGAAGCGAACTCCATAATGTTTCTTAATTCTTTCTGTTTTTACATTAAGAATACTAGTTATTACCTGCAGTGTGTGGATGTATGTATGAAACGATGTATGTGATATTTTTTTTACATTTGTATCTTCGTAATATTTGTAGGGGCTGTTGTTGGCTTTTACAGTTATGGTCCCCATGTTGTTTACTTGTCTATGTTGTGATAATGCACCTGACCAAATTTCTCCAGTTGGAGATAATAAAGTTGTTCTTACTCTTACTCTTACTCAGTTTGCAGCAGGGTTTCATTTCATGCAATGGTGTCACTTACTTACATGTTCATTTAGCATGCCAGAATGCTATGCTGTTGATACTGAACCTGCAATTTAAGGGGTTTTGATGATAAACTATTGTACTGTTTCTTTTAGTGATTGTGTGTTTCTTAATGTGCGTCTTAATTTAGAACAGAAAAACACATCCCTAATATCGCATGCTAGAATGTTCTGGGGTTGTTTTTTTTAAAGAATGATAAATCTGCCAGTTAGGAATGAAAAATATTGATATATTTGTTATAGTGTGTGTTTTTTTTTGTTTTTTTTTTGGGGGGGGGGGTTTTTTTGGTTCTTGTTTAAAAAACAAAACAAAACGTTATCTTAGACCACACATCTTTTACTGTGTAAACCACCAAGTCGCCGTGTTTGAATAATTTCATGTTTGCAGTCAGCTTAAGTGTGTTTTACTTTATTGACTTATAACATTCTACTTGTATTTCAACACTTACCATGTTTATGTGTGGGTCGGACTCCAGACTGCGGGCTGATGAGAGACTGCGAGATCTGAGTGAGGAGTCTTCTTCTTCTTCCATTAATGCTCAGCGGTCATCAGTTTGACCATTACTAGCATTTTATGCGTGCTGGGTATTTTCGTGTCTCCATAACCCACCGAACGCTGACATGGGTTACAGGATCTTAAACGTGCGTATTTGATCTTCTGCGTGCGTATACACACGAAGAGGGTTCAGGCACTAGCAGGTCCGTACATATGTTGACCTGGGAGATCGGAAAAATCTCCACCCTTTACCCACCAGGCGCCGTTACCGTGATTCGAACCCGGGACCCTCAGATTGAAAGTCCAAGGTCTAAACCACTTGGCTATTGCGCCCGTCTTGGGATGTACAAACAATTTCCAGTCGGACTAATAAAAATGTGTTGCGCTGCGTTGTGTTGTGTTTCCTGTATTGTATTGTATTGTATTGTATTGTATTGTATTGTATTGTACTATTTACTCGGTTGAACGAATAATCAACCCGGGTATGTCCTTCACGATGAACAACACAGATTGAATTGATTATTATCACCTGCTAGGTATATATTGGTACTCGACTTCAGTCAAGAAAGGTTAAAACGGCAGAAAGAGAGGACTGGGCCCCGCCTTCCTATACCGAGCCCTAGATATTGTGTAAAAACAAAATAATAATAATAATAATAATAATAGATCAGTGCCCCATATGCCGTGAAAGGATATTGGACCTTTTAATCTTTTTAAACCTAACCTTGTCTGTCAGAACCCACAGACTGACATTTCTATCACGGCGTGAGTGATATGAATGGTACACTGAAAAAAAAAACCAATCACCATTTTTTTCTATCAACTGCTGTTCACGAACCAAGCTGGGGTGGGGGTGGGGGGGGGGGAGGGGGGGGGGGGGGGGGGGGAGAAGAAGTAGTCACTCCTTTGAGATAAAGCGATACGAGTTCTGATTCATGTAAAGCTGTCTTTCGTCTCTTCCCAGTTTTCTCCGGGGAAATAACGACATCTACATAGCACTACCGCGTGTTCCGCTCATTTCCTCAGCTGTCGACGTAAGTGATGTTTAATACCCTTAAAAAACACAAAGGAAACACACCTCGCCCCGTTGGGTGTATAATTTACTTCTTTTTTTCCATCCAGGCACAGACACACTGGAGGAATCAACCTCGCGCGCACACGAGCAACGCGCCAGCGCGCTTGCCACCCGCACAGACCAGATCTGAGGAAGCCCTTTGGGATGAAGACTCCATCGCTGTTTTATGCTCGAGTCTCGTGGGAACGGGAGAAAAAACATTATTTCTGAACTGTGGTCCGTTTTACATTTATCTGGGGTCACCCTAAGTCGTGTATGGAGCCCGTAAAGCAGAAAAAATGTGTGCATTTGAGTGGCGATATAAATAATTCTGTTCC
Source organism: Babylonia areolata (assembly GCF_041734735.1). Classification (NCBI taxonomy): domain Eukaryota; kingdom Metazoa; phylum Mollusca; class Gastropoda; order Neogastropoda; family Buccinidae; genus Babylonia; species Babylonia areolata. The sequence goes on along the minus strand of NC_134897.1, from coordinate 8,826,225 downwards.
TCTTCTGCAGAGGAACACACACACACACACACACACACACACACACACACACACACACAGATGCACGTGAACACAAGCTGGAACTAATTCACACACACAGACACATACACACACACGCACACGCACACACACACACACACACGCACGCACGCACGCACGCACACACACACATCGGGGTCGCAACCCCAAATGACAAACGTAGCAACGAAATAAAATACCAAATAATTCACTGGACACCAAGCACTTAAACTCAATCCCCTACTACTCATTCTCGCTGTCCGAAATGTTCTTCCCATCACTCACAAAACAGGATCACATCTTCGTTTTGCCTGCAGTGTCAAACAACGGCTGGAAAAAAAACACATTCATTCTATGTGCATTTAAAAAAAATGAAAACAGAAGAGTCTTTTAAGATCTTAACATGCTCTCGGCACAATGAAAAGAAAGCTCTGGGGCAAAACAAAATACACATTATTCCTCTCTGTGTCTATAATTAACCACCCACCTACGCCCTCCCCCCTTTTTCTTCTCCTCGCTTAGAATGGTTTTATTTTTCTCAATCAGTCCAGCTTAGAATTTCTTTCGTGCGTAATACGACACACTTCGTTTTCTGGTATAATTCATACACAAACAACTTATCCTTCAATCCCTCCCTCCTCAAATGTTAGAAGGATACACGTAACAGTCCGTTTCAAGTAAAACCACGAGCTTACACTGTTACAGAGCAATCTATAGAGGGTGAGTTCCGTGTATTAAACAATTCTGTTTTGATTCTCATGTCTTTTTTTTTTCTAGCACAGATATAGAAGAATCTGGTGAAATACACTTCTGTGTGGTGTCCCAACGACTCCAAAGAGAACAAGAAGAACAAGAACAAGAATAACAAGATCAAATGATCCTATCTTTCTTTCTTTATCATAAGCAACTTGTCGTGAATAACAATAAACCGATGCGAAAAAATCCCATGTTTTATCGCCTGCAGATTTGGCCCACCATGACACACACAGGTCCCTGACCAGCTGAAAACTGCACTGAATAAGGACAACGATTTTCCTATCAGCTACAGCGTACGGGACAAACACTGAGAAATCCTCAGAGATAAAGACCCAGTTCTTGTCTTAAAGTCAGTGTCCCTTCCTTCCCATTATCCTGAGGAAATGAAAGAAAGACAGACAGACAGGGGGGGGGGGGGGGGGGGGAGAGACAGGAAGAAAGGAAGAAAGAAAGAAGAGAAAGGAATAAAGAAAGAAAGCAAAAAACCCAAAAAACAACAACAACAACAACAACAAACCTTAATAGCGCTTTTACGTGTTCTACATATTTC
>NC_134897.1:8817401-8819901 GCF_041734735.1 Babylonia areolata | reverse complement strand
GGAGGGAGAGAGAGATTCAGACTTTAGAGATAACCCCTTACAGCTTTAACAATATACAGTATGATTGACACTGGACACTCCGAAAATAATGACGAGAGACATTCGGATTATTTCAATGCATGGTTAAATTGCACTCTCAGCAGGTTGCTGCTTTTTTTTTTTTAATGTAGAAAAAGAAAGGAGCTTGTCCGTGTACATAACCAAAATACGCCAGATCAACAAAACACTCACCCTCACACACCCCTCAGTGTATGCGTGTCTCGTTTTTATGTCCAAGATGGGACTGCGTGCTCTCTACTTTTTTTCTTTCTTTTAAAGCCATCAGATTTGCATCTCTCTCACGAGGGCTGTGGTGTGACAGACATGAATATTCACTGAATAACGAGCAAGGAATTGTATGTCAGCCTGAGTGCGCGCGCACACAGACAGACAAACACACACACACACACACGCACACACACACACACACACCTCACACACATTGAATATTTCTTCCTCTGCTTAAAAAAACCAGAGACGCAATTCCCCTGTCAAAACAATAATCCATTTCTGAAATCAAACAAAGAAACAAACAATCAAACAAACAACAAAAAGAAGAACAACAATCTTCATGCTTATGTATGCCTCTAATATCATGATGATCACCCATGAAAAAAAACCCCACAGAAACAAAAATATAGCATCTCGTTTCCCTTGTCAAAAACAATTTCGGCAAAACAATAATTCACTTCTTGAATCATACGATCAAACAATCAAAGAACATAAAAGAACAACAACAACAACAACAACAACAACAACACAAACAACTAACAATCTTCAAGTTTATGTATGCATCGAACACAATGAAAAATGTTCTAGAAGAAGAAGAAAAAAAAAGGAAAAACAAAACAAAAGCAACCTGCTTCATTCTCCCCAGATCCCTTCCCCAGCCACACATACCATTGCATGTATTCTCTCTATCACTTTCATCTCTGGAGCTGGGAGCGGGGGGTTGGGGGAGGAGTGGGGGGGGGAGGAGGTGTGTTAAATGCACTGAATAACGCGGAAGGAATAATCTGTCCTACCGAATGCACACACACACACACACACACACACACACACACCACACACACACACACACACACACACACAACACACACACACACACACACACACCACATACACACACACACACACACCACATCACACACACACACACACTAACACTAACACACACACACACACACACACACACACCACATCACACACACACACACACACACACACACACACACACACACACACAGGAGGAGGGGGAAGCAAAACGAAAACGCCCCTTCTCGTCAGAAATAATGTCCACAAAACAAAGATTCACTTCTTTAACCTCACGAACAAACAAGCGAAGAAAAAGAGAAGAGAGAAAAAAAAGAAGTAGTAGAAGAACAACACGGACAACACTAATCTTAATGTTTATGTATGACTCTAACTACAAAAAACAGATCGCTTTCATCTCCGGAGCTGGTTTACCCGAGCTGTCTCTTAGCAGCTTCGCGACAAGAATGTTTCCTGGTCTTCGCTAATTCCACAGACTTAGGGACGTTCTTTACGCAAAGCAGACTTAGCGTTGCAAAGATTGCTCCTGAACGCAACCCAGTCAGAATCTTCCTCCGTGCCGTTCAGTGTAACAACCCAGCAGACCGGTATCTTCGTCACGCGCTCCACGTGCCGAATAATGGTCAGGATTTCCCCTGTCACCTCAAGTGCACAGAGTGAAAGAATGGGGGAAAAGAGTCCTCAAAAATAATAAATAAAGATCTCAGTCAGCTTCTTGTCTGTCTATCGTCTCTCTGTATGTTGTGGGAAGACAAAAATTCGATAGCACTTTTGTACGTGTTCAGCCTATTTGTGGTGGTGTCAGGTCATCTGTAAAAGGCGGTAGTGATATACATTCAAATGGCAAATTGGAAGGGTAAGAGTGTGAGTGGGGGGTAGGGGGAGGGGAGGTAGAACACACGCATGAATGAGAGACATATATATATATATATATATATATAGAGAGAGAGAGAGAGAGAGAGAGAGAGAGAGAGAGAGAGAGAGAGACTGATAGATAGATAGACAGACAGACAGACAGACACGGAGAGAAAGAGAGAAGAGAGAGAGAGAACCATATTCTGCTTTCAAGACAGAAAGAGAGAAAGAGAGAGAGATTGAGACAGAGACACAGACAAATACAGAGACAGAGAGAGACAGAGAAAGACAGAGATAAAGAAGGACAGAGGGAGGGAGGTTCAGTGGGAGTGAGTGAGAAGAGGAGAGAGAAAGAGAGAGGAGAGGAGAGAGAGAGGGAGAGAAGAGAGAGGAGAGAGAAAGGGGGAAAGAGAGAGAGAAGAGAGGAGAGAGAAAGGGGGAAAGAGAGAGAGAAGAGAGGAAAGGAGAGAGAGAGAAGAGAGGAGAAGAGAGAGGGAGAGAAGAGAGAGGAGAGGAGAGAGAGGGGGAAAAGAGAGAGGAGAGAGAGGGGAAA
>NC_134897.1:8792401-8809901 GCF_041734735.1 Babylonia areolata | reverse complement strand
GCTGTGAAAGAAAGCAGAGACATACTCATCACACAGACCCTCCACACACGTCTTTATCATGTTTGTTTTTTTTTACAGCAGATGTGGTGTGGCGTATATGGATCTCACCGCCGACTCTCACACCTCCTTGAAACTGAGGGCTATATCCTGTGGACAAGTCAAGCTATCACAGTCCACGTCTTCAAGAGAACAGTAGTGATGTCGTCCTGTCCAACGCAGACAGGCCAGGAAAAGCAGTGCCAGCAAGTCCCCGACAGCCGCCACCATCCCCTGTCCACACTGCGTCAGAACCTTCCGGGCGCGGATTGGCCTGACCAGTCATCTACGCATCCACAGAGCGCAACCCACCCACCCCCAGGATTACTTGATGGTCCTCGTCGATCCCGGCGGACGAACCACACACAGAGATGTCGTCACATAACGGTACAGAGTTTAGCGACCAACAGGCTTTAGCCCTTGAACATCAAGTTTTTTTCGGCGCAGGAGTCTTGGTTGTTGTGGAGGCTTTGTTTTTCGAGGGCGTGGAATCCTAGTGATCACTTGACCCTGTCTCTTTCTTTTCAGTCCAAATGTTTGCGGCAATCAAGGTGTGTGGCCACTAGGAAGAAGTAAGACGGACGACTCAGTGGCTGGGTCAAGTCATTGTCAAGGGGTGTACCACCACAGTTTCTGCAAACAGTGTGCAAGCGGGAAAGGAGATTACTTCAAGTTCCTGAACCTCCCAAATCAAACAGCCAAGCTCATTACTGATCATGCCTCTCGTTCCTGGCTAGTGTGGAGCGGTATGGCCCAGTGGGTAAGACGACAATCTATAAAGCATGGAGATTGCAAGTTCGTGGTTCGGGTCCCGCATGGGTTGGTTCGATGTTGTTTTTTTTAATGTACAGTCCCCGTCCTTCCATTAGACCCTGAGTGGTGTTCTGGGTGCTAGTCACTTATACATCGACAAATGTTAAACAGCCGTAACTCCATTCGCCTCTTTACATATTAACCCAACTGTTTACCACAGGAGTTAGCTGTTGTTATTCCCACTCAGACGCACATTTGCATCCTCAACAAACACACACGCACACGACGCACACGCACGCACACACACACACACACACACACACACACCACACACACACAGAGCAACAACAACAAACAAACAACCAAACACACACACACACACACACACACACACATACACAAACAAATAAGCACACACACACACACACACACACACACACACACACACACACACACACCACACACACACACAAAACAATGTGAACGGAGAGTGGAATAATGAAAAAAAAAAAAACTTTCAATCAACGCATGCAGGCCCTATCGCTTGGCAGCTCAAGAAAATCTCACTAAACTAAAAACCTATTCTAATTCAAAACAGCTGGACCTTTCCTTAAAACACTCGATGAATGCCAGAACAAAAAAGAATCAGAATTTAAAGCCCGTTTAAGGAACAAAGCCAGAGAAAAATTCCGCATCCCCCCTTTCGTCCTCTTTGCCAAGAAAGGTCAAGTCAAATAATGAATACTGGGTGGGACTGTACCTGAGAAAAAACATACAGCTATTTTGGAAGACTCAATTCCTTGAAACACGCAACATACAGGAAGAGAGACGTCGAGAAAATCATCAAACCCCGGGGTTTTTTGTGGGTTTTTTTTCTTCTTCCAGTCTTCTTGGAGGACAAAATTAATTTGCAATCGTAAGTGCTCATCATTAATTTTTTTCTTTAAAAGAAAACTATATCCTGTGGTCTAAAATACACCCAGTCGTCAATCAGTTACGCATTTAATCTTGGCAAATTTATTAGAACTGTCTAATTCTATTTTGGTTTTCATTATCATCTGTGAAGGCATCAAAAAAGCAGTGAATCTGTGTGTGTGTGTGTGTGTGTGTGTGTGTGTGTGTGTGTGTGTGTGTGTGTGTGTGTGTGTGTGTGTTTCTCTCTGTCTGTCTGTCTGTTTCTCTCTGTCTGTTTGTTTCTATCTCTGTCTCTGTCTTTGTGTGTGTGTGTGTGTGTGTGTGTGTGTGTGTGTGTGTGTGTGTGTGTGTGTGTGTGTGTGTGTGTGTGTGTTCCTTGGTCAGTGATTAGTCTTCAAGACCCTCACTTATAAAGCATGCTATTATCTAACCTACTGACGTTCTGAGACAAAGCACCGCATCTTCGGGAACGAAATATACCGAAATAAAAGCTGATAAAACAAAACAAAAACAATCACTTTCACTTTTATAACTTTTCAGGTGTGGGACTAGACAGACAAATAAGCCACACAAGTGTAACTCTTGTCCTTCTCTCTCTCTCTCTCTCTCACACACACACACACACACACACACACTCTGTCTCTCTCTCTCTCTCTCTCTCACACACACACTCTCTCTCTCTCTCTCTCTCACACACACTCTCTCTGTCTCTGTCTGTCTCTCTCTCTCTCTGTGTCCCTCTCCCCTTTCCTTCCCCGCCTCTCTCTCTCTTGCACTGTTTCCATTAACAATAACGATGACAAATACAAAATTTTGTTGTTGCCCCCTGTTCATATGGGGCTATGGCCTTAACTTAATAAACCATCACTCCCTCTCTCTCTTTAAATCTCTCCCTCTTTATCATGTACCAAAAGTGTAAACATTCGCCTATCTCATTACCTCTGTGAAATGAAAGTTCGTTTCTTTTAAGTTTCGTTTCGACTCTCCACCCCCCTCCCCATTTCTCTTTCTGTCTCTCTCTTCCATTCTCATTCTCTCTCATAACCCCATTGTCATTTGCAGACAGGAAGGACGACGAGTTCAGTGAAAGGTCACTTTGCCCTCACCAGATCCATTGTGCGACATCATTCACGAAATCAACAACACCCGAAAACGAAGTATTGCTACCTAATCGGCCTGAGGGTTAAAAACAAAAGCGGAAATTCACACAAAAGCGCCACTCGCCTCAAGACCCAAGCCATGAACAACGCAACCTAAAGGACATGACCCATAAGTAGTTTAATTCAACAACTCATTTCAAACCAATGCCGGTGATGTTTGAACTTACGAGTGAAGAAGGCAAAAATTCCCGGAGGGGCAAATCTGGCAGGCGTTCTGTAACGTTATACACCGGTGTCCTTGGATCAATTGCACTCGGTGGGAGAAATCTCTGTGGTATCGAAAGCTGAGTAACTGCATCAGCGTTTGCCTGAGTAAAGAGATCAACAGTTTTAGAGTTCGAAGAAACTTTTTCCCCCTACCCAACTCTTGAAGATTTTACTTTTTTTGTGACTTTCAGAATGTTTGGTGAACGTGTGTACTTCTGTGGTCATCCACCTCCCTCTCTATCTATCTGCCCCTCTCTATCTTGATTTCCTTGTCGCTCTCTCTCTCTCTCTCTCTCTCTCTCTCTCTCTCTCTCTGCGTGTCTCTACGTAAGTGTCTTTTCCTTTCTCAGAAAGTTCATTTCTTGGAGTGTCTGTTTCTTCATTGTGTTTTCAAAGGTGCATGCGCGAACACTTCTCTCTGTCAGCTTTTCTCCCATGTCGGTAGACACTCATCAATCGTTAAAATGACTTTCTGTTTTGGTGTGTATCATGCCACTCTCTCCTCCATCCAGTATTTTTGTCTCTATCTTTTTGCCAATGCTCATTTGTCGTTAGGTAAATATTTCTGCACTTCATGAACGTTTTCACCACCCCTTTCTCTCTATTTGCTTCTGCCTCTCTCATGTTCTCTCTCATACAGTCATGATTCCCTGCTCATATGTCACTTTGTCGCCGTTACTGTAGTATTACCCCCCTTGCCGAAAGGGGTATAATTGTCAATGACGATAAAACATCGTCAGTGTCTTCTAAACAGTCGTGATCCCTTGAGGCATCTGCAGTCCGTCTGCGGTTAGCTAGACGAAGAAAGAACATTATTGCGGTGTCGAAAATAGCCACCATTCCACTGTCTATCCACCTAATCGTCAGTCTGATCGAACATGGCTTTCTGCGTGTATAGCACTCCTTTCGTATACCTTTTTTTTCCCGTGGTAAATTTCTGATGTTCTGGATGATGCAGCGCAACACCACCCTTTTTTTTCATGTCTGCATGTCTTTATTTATCTGTTTCCATTCTCTGTGCGTTTGTTCTTGTTCGTTTTGATGTCGTGTTGGGTCTGTTGAAAACCCCAGGGTGAAATGCATTGCTTGTCATGTCGATGTCTTGTACCTTGTGGTTCTGTAGTCATCCCTCATGATTTGAGTTCAGTTCTTCATATATATTTTATATTTTTTGAAAGTGTATTTCATCTAAATCAAGTTAAATTAACTTTTACATTTCTGGAACCAGCAGTAACTCTTGTCACTTTCGGTTCTTCTGTGCAGGCTGGTAGCAGGACTTCAGTTTCTTCCGGCCCATTCGTAAGACCAGAATCAAGACCACCACCATTGCAGAGGAGAAGCATGATGATGATGAGGAGGAGGAGGAGGAGGATTATTAGGAGCAGGAAGAAAAGAGAGAGAGAGGGGGTGTGGGGGTGTGTGGAGACAGACGGACAGGCAGGCAGACAGACGGAGAGGCAGGCAGACAGAGACAGACAGGCAGAGAAACAAAGAGACAGACAGACAGGCAGGCGGACAGAGAGAGACAGACAGGCACAGACAGACAGACGGGGAGGCAAGAGACAGACAGAGAGGCAGATAACTCCTCCCCCCCCCCCCCCCCCCCCCCCCCCCCCGCCACCCTCCCCCACACACACACACAGAAAGAAAGACAGAGACGGAGAGAGACGGAGAGAGAGAGAGAGAAAGAGATGGGAAGAAAGAGGGAGTCCTGGGCCAATGAAATCAGCACTCTCCCTTCCAAGATGGATGGATCGTCCAACGACTGACTATGCCAACACTCCGCAGTTCTCCGCTCGGGTGTTCTCATCTCGCACAAGAAATTGGTCAATTGACCAACAACGCCCTCTCCTCCCACCCCCACCCCTCCCCCCACCTCCACCCCTTCCCTCCGTTCCACGGGAAATTGGAGTCTGTGGAGGCCACGTCATTAACACGACGGACTATCGAGGGCTTCCATAATACCCCCCACCACACACACACCCTCCGCCATACCTCGGTCCCTTTACACCTCCTTCAACCTTTCCTTTTTTCCCCCATGGAGGACTTTTGTTTGTGACAGGGTATCATATATAGGATGCGAAAAGAGGACTTTGGTTTGTGACAGGACATCTTATGTAGGATGTAAAAGAGGACCTTCGTTTGTCACAGGGTATCTTATATAGGATGTAAACGAGGACTTTGGTTTGTGACAGGGTATCTTATATAGGATGTAAAAGAGGACTTCCGTTCGTTCCAGGACTTTCGTTTGTGACAGGGCATCTTACATAGGATTCTTGTTCTTCTTCTTCGTTCATGGGCTGCAGCTCCCAAGTTCACTCGTATGTACACGAGTGGACTTCAACGTGTATGACTGTTTTTACCCCATTCATGTAGGCAGCCATACTCCGTTTTTAGGGGTGTGTGCATGCTAGGTATGTTCCTGTTTCCATAACCCATCGAAAGCTGACATGGATTACAGGATCTTTAATCTGCGTATTTGATCTTCTGCTTGCGTATACACACGAAGGCGACTCAGGCACTAGCAGTTCTGCACATATGTTGACTTGGGAGAACGGAAAAAAACTCCACCGTTTACCCACCGAGATTCGAACCCAGGACCCTAAGATTGAAAGTCCAACGCTTTAACCACTCGGCTATTGCACCCATCATACTGGATACAAAAAGAGGACTTTTGTTTGTGGCAGGGCATCTTACATAGGATGCGAAAAGAGGAATTTCGAAGATAAGACATAAAAGGAAGACCGACAGAAAGAATAAAGGTAAAGAAAGGAAGGAGGAATAGAAGAAAGAACCAAACAGATGGAACAACAACAACAACTACAAAACAGAGGAAAAAATTGGATGCTGAAGATGTAATCGTGAATGACAATGCCGCGATAATGATGATGACGATAATAGAAGAAGAAGAAAATATGTCTTTTTTACCAAGTGTACCGGGGTCACAAGGAATATTGAAGGTGGGGGTGAGGTATAGTACATGAAAGGTTCAAATATAAATCGAAAATCATACACAAACACAGATACAGTAGAATTTAGGACACATATATGTGCATATCAATATGAGAAATTGCACACACACACACACACACACACACACACACACACACACACACACACACACACACACACACAAGCTGCATATCACATGTGGATGGGGCTGATGACTAGACCTTGAGATAAGTTGTTGATGATGATGATAATGAGACCAAAACCAAAGGGCTAAGCACAGAGAGAGGGGGGGAATTGGGGAAGGGAGCAGGGTAAGACAGAGACAGACAGAAAAAAACAACACCACCACAGAAGGCACAGTGATACCCACTCAGCCTTTATCCAGCAAGGCTAACAAGGTAAAATGTCGGCCAGATACCCTTGTCTCCCGTATCTGAGCACGAAACTCAGGCAGATAGAGAGAGAGAGAGAAGGAACCGAATAATGGAAATCTATGTGCTGTTAGTAACCTTAATGCCTACTGATGGTGGAATCTGACACACAGCAACAACGTTTCTGAATTAACAGCATTAATCTCGTGTGTGTGCGTGTGTGTGTGTGTGTTTGTGTGTGTGATGAGCTTTTTCTTCTTGGCTTACGTGATTCAGACACGCCCGCATTCACACCTCCGGAGACAGAAAAGTCTGGTAGAAAGGGTGGTGGTGTGTGGTGAGTGTAAGTAAGAGAGACAGAGCGAAGAATAGAGACAGAGGAAAAGATACAGAGAAAGAGAGCGAGAAAGAGGCACAGGGAGAGAGAGACAGAGACACAGGGAGAGGCAAACAGAGAGAGAGAGACATAGACACAGGGAGAGGCAAACACAGAGAGAGAGACAGAGACACAGGGAGAGGCAAACACAGAGAGAGAGAGACAGAGACACAGGGAGAGGCAAACTCAGAGAGAGAGAGACAGAGACACAGGGAGAGGCAAACTCAGAGAGAGAGAGACAGAGACACAGGGAGAGGCAAACTCAGAGAGAGAGAGACAGAGACACAGGGAGAGGCAAACACACAGAGAGAGAGAGAGACAGAGACACAGGGAGAGGCAAACTCAGAGAGAGAGAGACAGAGACACAGGGAGAGGCAAACTCAGAGAGAGAGAGACAGAGACACAGGGAGAGGCAAACACAGAGAGAGAGAGAGAGACAGAGACACAGGGAGAGGCAAACTCAGAGAGAGAGAGACAGAGACACAGGGAGAAGCAAACAGAGAGAGAGAGTTATAGAAAGCAGGACGAGGCACGGCGAGACACAGACACAGAGAAAAAAACAGACATTCACAGAGTGATAGAAACACAGACAGACAGATACAGACACAGAGAGAAACAGACAGATATATATATATATATATATATATATATATATATATATATATATATATATATATACAGACTGAAAGAGACAGAGAGAGGCAGGACAAATAGAGACAGAGACAGAGGGAGAGACAAAGAGAGATAAAGGCAGATGAAGAGAGACGGAGACAAACAAACAGACAGATACAGACAAACAGAGAGAGAAAGGGAGGGAGAGACAGACAGACGGAGAGAGAGAGAGAGAAATAGACAGAGACAGACAAAGAGAGACAGACAGAATCCAGTACGATCGATCCTGACAATGAGACCAGTAGGGAGGCAAATAGAATTGGACTGAAGGGTCTGGGTTGTATATCTTCCCTTAATGACGTTAATGGTAATGCTGTGGCTGTGTGTTGGGTGTGTTATTTCCACTGTTGTTATGATCATTGTGTCTGTGTTGTTGTTTTTTGTGTTGTGATTGTTGAAGCCACAGTTGTTGGTTATCTTTCTTCTTTTTTTTTCTTCCTCCTTATTCATCTACTTACCTTCTTTCTTTCTTTTTTTCTTCTTATTCATTTATCTGTATACTTCTTTATTTACTTACCTGTATTCTTTTTCTTTCTTTTTTACTTACTTGCGTATTTTTTGTTTCTTTTTCTTACTTAGTTACTTGCCTGCTTTCTTCCTTTCTTGTTTTTGTTCTCTCTCTCTCTCTCTCTCTCTCTCTCTCTCTCTCTCTCTCTCTCTCTCTCTCTCTTCCCACCCCTCTTCGTAGTTTCGTTTCTAGTCTGGCTCGTTAAGACAGTGTAACAACACCCTTGAGACTTATTCTTTAATTGCCGTGCTGTTTTAGATCTCCTTCTCTTCCCATCCTCTTTCTCTCTTTCTGTCTTCTCTCTCTCTCTCTCTCTCTCTCTCTCTCTCTCTCTCTCTCTCTCTTTAAAGATTAAGACAGTCTTTATTACTTAAAGATAACAAATGAATTTATTCGAGTTATCTTCTCTCGGTATTTTGAGAAGGTGAACTACAATCAATCGTCTCCGCAAACACACACACACACACAGAGAGAGAGAGAGAGAGAGAGAGAGAGAGAGAGAGAGAGAGAGAGAGAGAGAGAGAGAGAGAGAGAGAGAGAGAAGTCGGGGGGATGTATTTTTTCGGTCTCGGTCGTCTTTGGTTGAAAAGAAAAATCATTATATCATATCGAAACATCAACAAATTTATCAATTTTGAAACAATAAAAGCTAAGCGATCCTTTAAATTTGAATAGTCATGAGATCTGATATTTCTTTCGGGTTTCTGAATAATCAGAACATTAAACGAAAAAAGAATTGCTCAAAAACAGACACAAATCTTCGAAACGATGGGCAATAAAAAAAATAATGTTTGCAGTGAGGAGATTTGGTGTGTCTGCAGACCCAAAAATCTCCATCAAACATGTGTGCATGCGCGCGCGCGTGTGTGTGTGTGTTTGTGTGTGTGCGCGCGCGCGTGTGTGTATGTGTATGTGTGTGTGTGTGTGTGTTGTGTGTGTGTGTGGGTGTGGGTGAGTATGTGTGTGTATCTCTGTGTGTATGTGTGTCTCTCTGTGTGTCTTTGCGTATGTGTATGTTGTGCGTGCGTGCGTGCGTGTGTGTGTCTGTATGTGTGTGTGTGTGTAAGCGCGCGCGCCAGCGTGTGTGTGTGTGTGTGTGTGTGTGTGTGTATCTGGTTGCGTGTCTGTGTCTCTGTGTGTTTTATATATACTTACCAACACAACACAAGAAAGCCACTTACAGAAATTTATCCAACCCACTCCTTTCCATGTGCTTTTATCATGCAGTAAAAAAAAAAGAAAGAAAAAAAAAGAACACCCACGCCGAGATTTGCATGTGAAAACCAGTTTTTTAATGTCTACTCTTCTGTATGTTTTATGTGTATGTTAGCTTGTTTGATCTTCCCCCGGCGGTGAATACACACGGCAAAAAAACTCTGTGTCAGCTTTCCAGATGCAAATTCTATAGTGCCCACTAACTTCAGCGACAAATAGCGAGTTGACTTTTCCAATGGAGTCAGTGATAGCCGCTGACTGACGATCCAGGGAAAGTTAAAGATCGAATGGATCTTTGGCCTCTACCCCCATCTTCATTCCCTCTACCCTTCTTAACCCCCTCCCCCCCTTCCTAACTTCTCTCCCCCGCCCCCCTCCCAGCCACCATTACTCTTCAACGTCCTCAGCTCATTTCCATGAGAAGAGAGGCAGATCAGTCATTTTGTTGGGGTCCTTCCACAGATATGTGTGTGCCTTGTGGGACTGGGTGATGAAGCGAAGGGCAGGCGGAGAATAGAGCGGTGCTTCTGCTGCTCCTGTCTGGGCAGGTTTTCAGCAAACGCACGTGCACCCCAGAATGAATACACATGACGGAAAGCAGGATGGGTTGACTGTTTGATGTGGTAAGCTTGGCTAAGCGATCGGTTTGCGTTTCCTTTCATAAAGACTCTTTCCCTCTCTGAGAGTGGGAAAGGAGAGAGAGAGACAGAGACAGAGACAGAGAAACAGACTGACAGAGAGAAAGAGAGACAGACAGACAGAGACGCTTTTGACGATGTGACACTTTAATGTCATTGACCATGAGGTCTTTCTCACATGGGTGAATGCGTCAACATACTTTCATTGCATAACTAAACATCATAATAAACGAATGAAAATGGTGAAAGCAAATACATAGAGAGAGACATAGACAGACAAACCATAACAAAAGAAAACCGATGTTAACCTACATAATATTTTTCCTCCAGTATTTTCTAACCCAACAGACATGCTGTGGTTTTTATGTGTAAGATTCAGATCTTTCTCTCCTGAATTTATTCTTCCCCTGACAATCGATGCAGAAAGGAACTTTTTGGAACTGTCCCAACGCTTACAAAAACAAGGTTCTTGTGTTACTGAGCCAGGAAGCTGCCACCTTCAATAAGCCCACTAACAGCCCTTGCTTGGAGATCCAATGAAACCTTTCGGATACGATAATCTGTCAGTCTCTCTCTTTCTCTCTAATAATCTCTCCAACCTACCAAAACCTCTTCCTGCCCGCCCACGCCCCACACCCCCGCCCCCTACCGCTCCCTCACTCCATCTGAATGTGAGCGATGTTGTGTCTCTCAGTTTGACGCTGTGTTATACTCGTACATTATACATGTATTAAGTATTCAGTATAACTACATTTATATGCTTACATGTTTGTGTGTCTCTTAGAACAACGGCAGATGTGTAAGTCGGCCAAAGTGCTAATATCTTCACCGCTGGAAAATAAAGATTCATTCATTCATTCATTCATTCATCTGTCCCAGGTTTGTCTCCACGAAAAGAGTGACAACAGGTGTCATTTGTCCGACAGCCTTTCACAGAAAGGCGTTGTGGCACAGTTGGTTAGGCGTTGAACTTTTGGTACAATGTTCGCCAGTGATCAGGGTTCGAGGCCCCGAATAGCATTTTGCCCTCCGAAAAATGTACTTTACTCCGATTTTCCTCAATCCACCCAGGTGTTAATGGGTAACTGACTTCGGTTGGAAAAAGCAAAATGGCTGAAGGAGAAGATTGGGCCTCTCCTTCATATGCCGAGCTCAATCAAAATCAAATCAAATCAAATCAAAAACACTTTATTAATCCACATGGAAATTAATTTGTGCAATCACAGGCTCGTTGCAAACACCAACATAAAATTATCATGCGCAACATAAAAAGAGATTAAAACTAGTCAAATAAGAATTCCCAATAGCTGACGATAGACTAACCCCCCTCCCCCTCCACACTCACACATACTCATGTTAAGACAATAGTATTGCACACCAATATTTACAAATGAAAACATCCAACAAATAAAAGGTATATATTACTAAAATGACATGCGCGCGCGCGCGCGCACACACACACACACACACACACAGCGGAAATAAATTTACTGACCCGATGGTCTCAGAAGGCTATAGGACATTGATCCACGGAAGTGTCTTCCTGTTGGAACTATGATCTGAAGTGACCGAAAGACACTAGAACACAGTGAAGCGGCCCCTATCTCTTAGTGTTATTCTGGAGAATGGAATGGTTCTCCTGTGTTCTCTTTCCATGGCGACGACACTCGCGCTGTCCATAGCACAGTTGAAGTATTTGAGAATCGTGAACTTTTCTCGCTGTCAGATAAACACCTGTAGGAACTATGAGACTGATGGCCTCCATCTCCCTGTGTGTGTGTGTGTGTGTGTGTGTGTGTGTGTGAGATCCCCACCGCTCCCTCTCTCTTTCTTTGTTGTTAATCAATTTCACACTTGAACTGAGGAGAATTAAAAGTGTGGAGAGAGAGAGACAGAGACAGAGACAGACAAAGACAGAGGGACAGACAGACAGAGAGAGAAGAAGAAGAAGACGGAAAGGTGAGAATATATTACGTCTCTTTCCGCATTACTAAACCAATAGACATGCTGTTGTTTGCATGTTAATTGGATCCCTCTCAATCCATCTCCCCTCTCTCTCTCTCTCTCTCTCTCTCTCTCTCTTGTCCGCTTCCTTTTTTGCCACTCTTTTAAATCTCTTCTGTCACTCAACATGCGCATTAAACTAGATGATGTTTCGGGACGTTACGGTTGCTTTTTTTTAAACTGCACAAAAAAGATGTGTGTTGAGTTCAAATCCGACAGGAGGGATATCACACGAACACCCACTAGATTCTGTCAAGGTGGAGATTGCTTCAGCATATCCCTTTCCTTTCAACTTCCTTTGGTTTGTTTGTTTAGTTTGTTTGTTTTGTTTTTTTTGTTTTGGTGTTTTTTTTGGGGGGGGGGGTTATATGTGTTTTTCTTTCATACTGCTATTCTGATATGGCCTTGTGCGGTTGACTGGACAATAGGCAATAATGTCAAATGTCCTACACACTTGTCGAGGACTAGGGCTTGGTTGCACGTGCGTTCTTATCAGCGCTAAGTGTGCTTAGCTTTGAGAAATCTCCAAAGTCTGTGGAATAAGCATCGAGTTAGGAGAATTATCATACCAAGCAAATAATTCTGCGCTGACAGTTTCGGTTTCTCAATGAGGCGTCACTGTGTTCGGGCTTATCCATATACATCTGCTAAGCTGATGCCTGGCCAGCAGCTTAACCCAGACCACCACCATATGCGTACATATTTGTGCACCTATAAGAGTGGATTTCTTCTATAAACTTTTAAAAGAGGACAACCCTTTTGTTGCCATGGGTTCGCCTATATATTCGTATATATTTGTGTACCTATAAGAGTGGATTTCTTCTACAGAATTTTGAAAGAGGACAACCCTTTTGTTGCCATGGGTTCCCCTATATATTCGTATATATTTGTGTACCTATAAGAGTGGATTTCTTCTACAGAATTTTGAAAGAGGACAACCCTTTTGTTGCCATGGGTTCCCTTTTCAGTGCGTTTTGTGCATGCTGTTTATAGTCTCATCCGAATTACTGCACGCTCAGTTTGATTTTTCAAGTCAAACTTTAGAGAAAGGGCGAGAGCGGGATTCGAACCCAGACCCTCACGGACACTACACTGGCAGATGTGCGTCTTAACTCGTCACCTTAGATCGCGCACGCAACCCAACCCAGTTTATCTGGCGGGGTCACTTCTGCCTTTAGGAACTGTGATGGGAAGGGAATGGACGAGGACAAAGTGGTGTTACCCATGTCCCTCACAGACAGGTAACTGCTGAGAATGGAACGCTGTTCCCGTGTTTCCTCCTTTAGCTGTCTTAAGTGGAGTGATGGCCCAAAGGTAACGCGTCCGCCTAGGAAGCGAGAGAATCTGAGCACGCTGGTTCGAATCACAGCTCAGTTGCCGATATTTTCTCCTCCTCCACTAGACCTTGAGTGGTGGTCTGGACGCTAGTCATTCGGATGAGACGATAAACCGAGGTCCCGTGTGCAGCATGCACTTAGCGCACGTAAACGAACCCACGGCAACAAAAGGGTTGTTCCTGGCAAAATCGGTAGAAAAATCCACTTTGAAAGGAAAAACAAATAAAAAATACAAAAAATGGGCGGCGCTGTAGTGTAGCAACGCGCTCTCCCCGGGAGAGCAGCCCGAATTTCACACAGAGAAATCTGTTGTGATAAAAAGAAATACAAATACAAATATGTCTGGGTGACTTCAGGGTATCAGCTGGCCCTCCGAAGGTACTGGGAATTTCAAACCTCGTCACATGCGCTCATCATGAAAGAGCTTTTGAAAAAAAAAGTCTCTCTCCCTCCCTCTCTCTCTCTCTCCCTTTCTCTATGTCTCTCTATTTCAAAAGAAAATGAAACAGTTGTTTATCTTTTTCAACCTTTACAACATACAAACAGAACACACGCATTGTCACACACGTACCTACACAAAGATCGGATCGAACATAGGAAGAGAGAGACAGAGAGACAGACAGAGAGACAGAGAGAGAGGCAGACAGACAGACAAAAACAGAGAGAGAGAGAGACACAGACAGACAGAGACAAAGACAGGGAGAGAGGCGGGAAGAAATATATATCTTAATCTGGCGTGTGACCAGCATAAATCTATTATATATATATATATATATATATATATATATATATATATATATATATATAAATGCTGCTCTTTTAGATTTTTACCCATTATGTTGCGCAACTCAGCATTACATGTTGTGCTTTGCAAACTGCCGCGTTAAGATATGCATCAGAACCCGTTTTCTGTCTGTTTATGTTAAACACTCTTGGGCAATAATGTAAGGAATAAGAAAAAAAGGGGGTAAACAACAGTGGCCCTCTGAGCTATCAAAACACGGGTTCAAACGATAAATGTCAAGATAGAGAGGAAGCTGGAATTGGGTTGGGTATTATTACTGCCTGGAGACACGGCATAACATAGACTGGATGTCTTTCAACCGTCTCAGGTTTTCTTTCGTTCTTTTTCTTGTACATCAGGCTTTTTTAAAATTTACGTTTATTTCCTTTTTTTCCCACTTCAATCACACTGCGTGAAAAGATCTTAATTTGAATCTCGGTCTCTCACTTTCTTTTCTGTCCGTCACTCCCTCTCATTCAATCTTTTTCGCATTTTGTTTTTTTTTATCACTGCTGAGGTTTTAAGTGCTATGCTATTCAACGTGCCTCACTACAATACAAAAAAGGAGAAACAAAAGTATTTATTTTGGGGTCAACTTAGCAATAAACAAAACATTTTAATGTTTTTATTATTTATTGCCTGCAATATCACGTAAACAATAGGAAAAGGGGAAAAGTTTGTAAAATATTCCGAATGGTAACAAACTAGTGCTCAATAAAGGTCTTTGTGTAAATAACCAACAAAGCACTAAGAGACCTACCAAGACGTTCCAATCACTTTGGCAAAAGCTGACAAAAAAAAAAAAAAAAAAAGGGAGAGAAGAAGAAGAAGAAAAAAGGAGAAAAAAAGGCCAAACCAGCCAATAAGTCACTCAGCCACTTGGACACAACACCAGAAAACGTTTTGCCTCATCAGTCAATAATCTCACTCGGTCAGATCAAGCCCTACCGGCCAGGGAAATACCGCTGAAAGGGTTCTGGTGATCGAACGCTGTTCGAAAGATGTGGACGTCACGGGAAAAAAAAAACCCTTCCCTCTTTCCCCGCCACACCCCAGACGGGCACAATAGCCGAGTGGTTAAAGCGTTGGACTTTCAATCTGAGGGTCCCGGGTTCGAATCTCGGTAACGGCGTAGGGTGGGTAAAGGGTGGGGATTTTTCCGGTCTCCCAGTGCTAGTGCCTGAACCTCTTTCGTGTGTATACACACGCAGAAGATCAAATACGCACGTTAAAGATCCTGCAATCCATGTCAACATTTAGTGGGTTTTGTAAACAAGAACATACCCAGCATGCACACCCCCGAAAACGGAATATGGCTGCCTACATGGCGGGGTAAATAAATAAATAAAACGGTCATACACGTAAAACGTTACATGTCTGTCTGTGTGTGCATGTGTGCGTGCCTGGAATCTGATCGAATGACGCAGGAAACGGATGATGAGCGCCCAATGGCAGCCGTCAGTCGGCTCTACCCAGGAAGGCAGCCTGTTGTGCAAATGACCCCGAGTTTGTAAAGCGCTTAGAGCTCGGTCTCCGACCGAGGACAGGCGCTATGTAAGTATCCATATCATTCATCATTCGTTCACACCAATACGAATAGTAGGATTAGGCGTTACACTTCTGAATAACGTTCCCGGAGGGTGCTTCCTGCAGCATTTCAAAACAAACGTTCTCCATGATGAAGAAGGTTCTCTTTGGTGGAAAATGTTCTCCACTGATCATTGATTATATTCTGCTGTGAACCACAGCACAATGCATCAACAAGAACGGGACATCGGGGATGGAGCGAAAGGAAAGAGACAGGCAGATAGACAAGCAAAGGCAGAGACAGACATTGATGGATTGAAAAAAGAGAAGCAGAGTAAGAGGGAGGGAGAGAAAAGGGGCGGTGGAAACGGAATGGTGGAGGAAAGATTGATAGAAAGATAAATAGACAAAGAGCTAGATGACAGATAGATAGATGAAGACAGAAAGGTTGGCACACACACACACACACACACACACACACACACAGAGAGAGAGAAATAATGTACAGACAACAGAATATATATATATATATATATATAGATAGATAGATAGATAGATAGAAAGATAGATACAAGAAAATCACGCTCTCTTGGTGTCCTGGGCTCCGCTGCTTGTAGAAAGAACTAAAGTAATTACGGTAAAATATAAGAAATAAGAACAACGGTATCTATCTATCTGTCTACCTATCTACCTATCCATCTCTCTCGCTCTCTCTCTCTCTCTCCACACACACACACACACACACACACACATATATATATATATATATATATATATATATATATAGGCGATTTTTTGCAAGCTAATAACCCGATACCCAACCAGAAAAGAACGAGACCACTATTGACCAATCTTCCGTCCTCCACAGTGCTCTCTAAATCAACAGACATGGTGTCGTTTGCATACAAACGGCAGCCTCACATCTCTCTTCTCTTTTCTCGATCTTCTTTCGGGGCAATCGATGCACACAGACGCAGGGAGGGGGCGGACCTTTCGCTGAAGTTTAGCCCAAAACAACGCTCTGTCTTACTGTTAGTGACAAGCCAAAAGTTGACTTGTCTGATGGCTCAGTAATGGCTGCGACTGGAGATCCAATCAGACCTCTCCGATTGGATGATTCTTCAGCGTCTCCACCCACACCCTTTCACATTCCCCCCCAACTGCCCCCTACATCTTCTCTTCCCCTCCTTCCTTTTCCACCTCTGACCTACTTCTGGTAGAACACAGACCCGGTGCTGTTGCAAAGTTCGTTCGTTCTTCTGTTTAACATCTGTACGCTATTGTGATTGTAGACGAAAACCCACCCCTCCGCAACCAACCATTGTCTCATTTAATCACTGTTTTCTTATTCCCATCTCCTCCATTACGAAGCAGAGTTCCACCATAGCTGTGTCTGCTTTCTTGAACTCTGAACTACAGAAGACATGGGAGCCACATTACGTGGTCCTGAGCTGGGTCGGTTGAACACTACACAGACATTACGCTGCCGTCCATTCCTGGCAAAGTTTTCAATCCAGTCTTACTGAACAAAATGAGGGGCGCTGTTGACCTCCACATCTGTACAGTCCGAGTTTAGCGAAATGGCTTTTACAAGGAAAGATCCTGCACCAACCAGACCGGCCAAGAAATACGTGGCGCCGTAACCTGGAGGCAGACATGAAGAGGACAGGCCTCACCTTGAAACAGCTGGAGCGACTGGCACAGGATCGGGATGGGTGGAGAGCGCTGTTGGCAGCCTGTGTCCCAGACGGTGCAACGGGTGTTGTCCACGTGAGAGCTGGGTTCAACAAGCCAACTTTAGCGACACCAAATTTGCTAACCAGCAGGACTTTTCCTCACAATATACTTAAGAAAAATCTTAACGCTGAGCAAACTTAGTGTTGATTTTAATTTCTTATGCAATGCCGCCCTGGACTTTCGCAGACAAAGGACTCTACCAGACAGTCACTGCAGACTCTCACGAACCGTCTCTGCATAGAAAAATGTGTTTCTTGATTCTCAGAGACAGTGGCTGCGGGCTCTCACAGACAGTCACAGTGGACTCT
>NC_134897.1:8754901-8787401 GCF_041734735.1 Babylonia areolata | reverse complement strand
AGAGAGAGAGCAGAGAGAGAGAGAGAGCAGACAGAGAGAGGGACAGAACCAACCAATGACTCACAGTGTCATTTAGATTCAAAAACTGATAAACGGTTTGCCTTGTCAGTCAGTCAGTCACTCAATCAGATCAAACCCCACCAGCTGGAGAAATATCGCTAAAAGCATCCCCCTCCTTTCCGTTGCTCCAGTGTTGTCCGACAGATGTGCACAGGAAGTGAAGAAAAAGGATCCACAGCACAAACAGCTTGTTTCTAACTTCTATGAAATGAATTTCTTTGCGAATTCGTCCCTTGCAGCTGGTTTGTAAGAGAATTTTTTTTTCGTCATCGATCATTCAATCAATGATGTAAAATACAATAACATAATGAGGGGAACACACACACACACACACACACACAGAGAGAGAGAGAGAGCAAGAACAAGAGGCAGAAACAGAGAGAGCGAAAGCGACAGAGACAGAGAGAAAGGCTGTGGGTAAGATGAAAGGAGACAGACAAGTACGAAATAACAGAGACAGACACAGACCGGGGTAGAACCCCACCCACCCACGCCGAGAAACCAGTGAGTGGTGGGAGAGAGAGAAGAAGGAGGAATGGAGGAAGAGGGACACTGTGATTGAAAAAAAAGAAAAAGAAAAGACAACAACAAAACAACAACAACAACAAAATACATATCAGTCCACAGAAACTATAAATCTGATGGCCAACCAGCGTAGAACACGAACGCTGCAGATAAAGCTTCATTTCCCCCACAGCGCTGTCTAAATCAAAAGACACAGTGTCGTTTGCATACAAACTGCAGTCTGAGATCTTTCCCCTTCTCTTGTCGTAATCATCTGTCGGCAATCCATGCGGACAGACGTGGGGAAGAAGGAGAATTTATGGCTGCCCTGGAGGTCACAAAAACAACACTCTCTCTAACTGTTAGAGACAGACCGAAAGTTGACTTGTCTGATGGGTTCAGAAATGGCTGCGACTGGAGATCCAATCAGACGTCTCCGATTGGATGATTCTCTTCAGCATACCCCCCTCCCTCTCCCTCCCCTTCCCAGCTCCTCTTTTTCCTGTCTCATCCCTTCTTCATCCCTGGCTCATTTCCGTCAGAAAAGAGAACTCGTCTCTGATTTCTAGAAGTCTGAACAAAAACGAAAGGAGGGCACAAGAACAGGGATGGGGCCCATGACCCTGTGTGTAGGAAGAAAGGAACTCTTGCTGCTCATGTGGCCACTGTCTGCGCTCTCTTTAGCACGTGAACTGTGCAAAGCACGCGCCCTTTTTTTTTTTTTTTTTTTTTTTTACTGACGATGGTACCCTTGATGAGTGTAAGCTGTGTGGATCGTCAGACATTAGTTGGCAGTAAAAGTGACTTCGGCAGATTCATTCTCTCTCTGTCTCTGTCTCTGTCTCACTGCTCACTCATTTCTCTTTGTCTACCTCTGAGTTTATCTCCCTTGTATCGTACTTGTCTGTCTCTTTCTTCAAACCCACCCCCTGTTTCTCTGCCTCTGTCTCTTATGCACACACTTTCTCTCTTTCCCAATCACTCTCTGTCCACAATTCAGGAAGTTGTCGATCATTTGGTTTTTGCATACCCATACAAAAAGACACACAAGGGAGGAGGTATGCAGAGAAAATAAACATGGATGGTTCAGGAGGGTGCAGTGAAATATCCCGGACTGGATGGTCCATCACCGACCCCCTAAACCCCGCCCCCCTCACCTCACCACTGTCCTTTTCATCTCATACTCTTTTCTTCCCGCAAGAAGTTTTTCCACAAGAACTGGAAACCAGTCATTCAACAGAGATTCGGCCATGACCTCTCGTGGAACTGCGCGTTCGAGCGGGTGACGCGGAGACCAAGTGAGTCCGCCTCGTAGCCGAGGGCAGAATACTGCTACTGTGGCTCCTGCCGTGCCTGTGCGGATGCCCTCGGGTATGAGCGGGGCCAAGCACTTGCGCTTTCCAGACGATGGCACCCTGGATGATTGTGAGCCCGAGCTGACTGTCAGACACAGGGCTGCAATAATTGTGGGTTTTAGTAGAACCTCCCCCCGCCCCCTCCGTCTCCCCTCAGCATTCATCGTTCCCTCCCGTTCCCCTTTCTTCGTCGCGTTTTGAACGGGTGTTAAGACGGTTTACATTCATTTTCAGAGTGAGAGGGGGAAAAGGTTAAGAGGTATGTGTGTTGGGGCGGGGTGAATGAACAGGACGGGATGTCTGTACAGGCTACTTTCATGTTACAAAACGAAACGAGATGCGTGTTGACAACAACTGACCTTTAAATTGAGAGCGTTGGTTTCTTGTATGGGCCCCAACAATGACAGCTCTTCTGCGACATTTCTTGATTAAACTGATTAAACCTCGTTGACTTGATGGTCCTTCCACGTCCTGTCCCAGTCCTACTCCATACCCCCCCCCCTCTCTCTCTCTCTCTCTCTTGCCTCCCTCCATTAGTGGGCAAAGAGGGCCGAGATACTATGCGGGGCAGTGCAGACATAAAGTCATTTTGAAAGCCATGAAATGGCCTTTTGAATGAACGTGCTGTGATTAGCAATGTTTCATTTTGGTTCAATTCGGTTCTGTTAATACTTTCTGATGCCACAGCCATTTATAAGGCGAATGGAAACATGCCAGAACACGAAACCCTGCAAGGAAGAACTAAGGGATGTGTAGCCCTTTTAGAAATGAAATAAAACGGGGGGGGGGGGGGGACCTACTTGAATCCAGCTTTTGTAAATCAGCGCCAAGAATATGTTTACTTCACTTCTTTCTATAAATGATCAACTGTCCATGCAGCAGAGGTGACCTTAACACATCTGGTTTTAAACCGGACAATACAGGCACTGTCGTTACTGATAGAACATCACATCATGGGAAAAAAGATGTCATAGTCAGAACTGAAGTATTTGTGACGTTTATCATGTAACCTCACCAAACATTCAGAATGTGATGAATCCGGAGTGTTTTGCCACAAGACATACTGTAATGTTTTTTCATCTTTCGGCAAGTATGAACGGTTAACAATCAGACGTCTCCGATTCTTCAGCATACTCCACCATTTCCCAAAAAAAGAACATGTGAAAAGCACGTAAAATCAGATCAGGTTTATCTGTTTTCCTGTTCAATGTGGCAAGTAGAAACCGAGTTATATAAATCCCCTGCATCACCTGTTACCATCATCATCATAAAAATCATCACTATCATTATTATTATCGTTATTCTTATTAATATTATCAAGTCATGCCGGGGCAGTTTGGGGTTCCATTCCTCTTGTCAAAGTTATTTAACAAGTCACTGAACTTGATCAGTAGTCTGTAAAATCAAAGTAAATGACTATTCTTAACAGTGGCATTCTTGGCAAATCGATCACAACCTCATTGCCCTGAATACCAACCTGACCAGAATTCCGTGCAAGAAAACTGTAAGTGTTATACATTTCGTTCTGCAGAGCAGCATACAGTTTATCAAACTACAACTACAGGTAATTCAGAATTAGGCCAAGAAAGACCACAATGACAGACAGGGACTCGAGGAACGTCTTTGAGTTGAGACTGGGGAACCATTTTATGAGTATGCTGAGATGTCTGGCGATAGGAGAGCTTAGAAAAGATGGACAGAACACAGCAGGAGAAACTCCATCGCCGGATTTGGATACATGCAGGAAAGCCTTGGTACAGGTAAGTGCAGGCTTTATGGGCAAGAGACTTTACAGTACATCTTCTATTAACAGTACGGTCCACGTGAGTGACAGAGGTTTCAAATACCTATATTTTTCAGGAAAGTTAGAAATTGTATCAGCATCTGGTTTATGGAGAGGAGGAAGAATGCGTGTGCCCTGAGGTGATGTATTTTGCGGATTTTCTTCAAATCTGTTCAGGAACTGAGGGTTGAGAACATAATCACAGGCACGGGAACTTAATGCAGTTCGAGATAAAAAGCCACTATCAGTCTCAGTCTCTAGTCATTAGGTAGGGGTTAACAGCCTTTGTCACAGAATGAGGTCATGAGACTTACGACGAGTTCTATCAGAGCAATACACAAAAGAACCGTAGTTTTAAATACTATGGAACTGACCAAACTGACCAAAGCTCTACAACGGTGGGCAAAAAGTTTTATGATGTTCTCCCCAGTGTGCATGAGCCATAACCCTGAAGATGTTAAGCCTTCTAACAAGAGAGTTTTTAGCATTGTTTTAACTAAGAAAGCTGAGATCTTCGTAAAAACTTATGCCAAGAAACTTCTTTTTGGTCATGACATGAATGGTGAATTTTCAAAGTCATTTCTCGAAACTTGTGTGAGGTGAATAGATTGTGACAAAAAACAAACAAACAAAACTTTCAATACATTTTTTTCAGCCCAGAGTTCTAGTTGCAAGCAGACTAGCAAGAACAACCTACGCATCACCAGGAAGTAATGTCTGTGTATGGAGCAATAGCAGATGCAAAGTAAACACCGCGTGGCAACAGGTGAAAAAGCAGTGCATAAGTTAACCAATGTGGATGTCTGTCTGACATAGACAAAGCAGAACAAGAAGTAGAGCACCCAATGGCTCTGACAATCAGTCAAACACGAGAGTGCTGACTGGTCAGTTAATCTCTCACCCACTCACACCAACCCTTCTGACAGGGTAAGGGATCCTCTTGGCTTGATCAGATGATGTGCAGACAAGAAAGAGCAGATTGCCTCCCTCTCCCTTTCCTTGCAAACTTCACGTAGACATAGCCTGCTTCGTGTGTGCTCTTGTCCAGAACCAATCCAATCCCAATGAAATTACCAGACAAGTCACTCTCTTTCTTTCTGCCTCTCATTTCCTCCTTCTTGTCCTTAAAGAAAGCTGTCTTTGCTTTCATAGATTTACAATACATTCGTGACAAGGAGAGAGAGAGAGAGAGAGAGAGAGAGAGAGAGAGAGAGAGAGAGAGAGAGAGAGAGAGAGAGAGAGAGCAGGCAGGCATGCAGGAAGGTAGAGAAACAGAACAGAGACAAAATACAACATACACGGGTTTTTAAACACGTTCTCAACAGACAGAAAACAAAGTCTAAGCGTACGAACTTTTCTTCCGACTCTTCTTACTAAACCAACAAAATCTGTCTCTCTCTCCAGACTCCCTCTTTCTCTGTCTTTCCCATTCGTTTCGATCCTCTTCTGTCAATCAATGTGCTCACGAAAGAAGCAGGGTGCACTGTCCATGGGGACTGGTGACTGCTTTCGAGTTTAGACGCCGCGATACATGTTGACTTAAGAGTCACGCAGAAAGCTGACGTCTTGCATGCACACAATATTGGCAGCCACCACAAATTACTTCAAAACCTCTCTGACTCGATGCTTCTTCCACAGCTTCCCTTTTTTACCCCCTCCCTCCTGGTTCATATTTCCCCTCTAGCGTGGTCCATTTCCATCAGAAGTGGGAGCGAGTCATTCAGCGGGGCCCTGTCACAGATGTGTCAGCCTTGTGGAAGTGTGACCCCCAGTGAATGGAAGGCAAAGTGGTGCAGCCCTTGTCCCTCTCTGGACACCTTCAGGGCATCACAGGGACAAAGAGTCGCACGCTCTCCTCGTGATGAAGTTGATTGTGAGCTGCTCTGATTGTCAGGTACATGCCTGCGGTGATGGATGATATTGGAAATCACTCTATTACTCCCTTCTCCCCACATCTCCCCACACCCACCCTGCATCTCTCTCCAGCTGCTCTGATTGTTTGATATATGGGTACAGTGATGGATGGCTTTGGTAATATCTCCTGAATCCGGTTCCTGTCTTTTCCTTAAGTGTACACTTTTCAAGATTGTTACAATACTTGGAGCTATGCCGTGTGAAGCCTGCAATGAAAACAGCGAACTGTTTTTCTTTATTGTTTTGCCAAAATGCAACACACTTTGATTAATGTTTCTTGCCAGCAAGCACTATCACAGAAATAAATGACGCGGAAGGAAAACATAATATGCACTCCTTTTTTTTAATGTCCCTATCATTTATGTTTCTTTTATGACCGAGCAAGAATCATCAAAGAAATAAATGATGTGGAAGGAGCAAATACTCTGCATTCACATTTTGTTTTGTTTCTCTATCATTTATACCCCGTAAGTGGCATTAATCTCACGTCGTTTACTTCGGTGATCGCATCAAAGTGTCAACAGTGCAGAGGAATTTGTGGAAATAAAGTTGCCATGAGGTAACCCACCAAAGTAAACCCTGCACATCTGTTGAGTCAGTTTATTGGTACTCAGTATTGCCTGATTCGAAGCTACTGCTCTATGTAGTATGTATGACAGCAGGAAACACAGACAATAAATAAATGAATGAAGCACACAGTGCAGTTACATATTCTTAACTTGATTATTGATTAGTTGGTCAGCATGCACGACATTCCCTGTCAGTCAGTTAGCCAGTCAATACATAAAACACTGAATCAATCTTACAGCCATTAAAATATAGACAGTCCAGTTAATTACTCAATCTACAATTAGACAAACTGCTGATCAGAGAGAATGTTTAGCATAATCAAATTTTATATTGTTGTGTGCACACACAGACACAGATAGACAGACACACAGATAGAGACAGAGACAGAGACAGACTGATGGACAGACACACACACACACACACACACACACACACACACACACACACACACACACACACACACACACACAAGAAGTGAAAAGACCTTCTCATAAAAAAGCCTTCTGACTTTTTTTCCATAAAATAATGAAACTCCTTGAGTCAAGAATTCCCTTCTTCTACTCCTCCTTGGATTTTAAAGATTTAAGAAATCCTGTCCCTCACTTTCACTGATTCACAATGTAAAAAAATCAATGACAAGAGATAGATGGAGGGAGACAGACACAGCTAAGACAGCAGCAGAGATAGTGAACACAAAAGAGAGAGGTGATGGAAGAAACAGAAAGGAAGACAAGCAGAAAGGGCATTAAGAATTAGTGAAAGCTAAAGAGGCAACCAAATGGAGATAAAAACAAATGACAACGCATAAATTCACAGCCCTTGAGATCATATGACCAATGAGCACAAAGATGATCGCTGTTTACCAAAGTTTGCATTTTCCCAAAGCATGCTTGCTAAATCAAGAGACATAATCTTCTTTGCAAATAAACATCATTTTAAATCTTTATATTCTATTTGTATCTTCTGCTGACGATGGATGGAAGGGGAAGAACAATCAGCCTCCCTCAGATTCAACAACAAGGCTCTCCCTTCTTTGTGCAGGCAGGAAGCCGATGTGTTAAACATGCACAATACAGGCCGCTACTGTGAGATTTGGTGAAACCTCTGTGAGTGGATAGTCCTTCAGTGTCTCCACTCTCCCCTAAAGCTCCACACTCCTCCACACCCCACACCACATCCACCATCATCTTCCTTTCTTCTTCCTCATCATCACCATTCTTTCTGCCCTGGCTCATTTTCAGCAGAAGTGAAAACGGGTCATTCAGGAGGGACTCCCACAGATGTGTCTGCCTTGTAGAACTGTGCACTACATTGAGAGGGATGCAGAGGACAAAGTGATATGGTTGCTGTATGTGCTCCTGTTCCCCACAGTCATTGTGGATAATGGAATGCTACTCCTGTGGCCTCTTTCTGGGGTCTCTGAGCACCTTCAAAGCAAAAGCTATTTTTCTGGTGGAAAGAGAAGAGTAGGAGAGAAAAGAGAAGAGAAGAGAAGAGAGAGAGAGAGAGAGAGAGAGAGAGAGAGAGAGAACATGCACGTTCTGGAGATATTGGAAACAAATTCCATGAACCGATTCGATGCTGATTGTTCTGTTGAATGAAACAGACAGATCCTATCTTATTTCTGTTTCTATGTGTCTCTATTATGGTGGGTTGTTTCATCTCCCCCCCCCCCTCTCTCTCTCTCTCTTAAGTCATAAGATCTATCAATCAACATTTCAATGAAAGAAAGCAACAGTCTTACGGAGGATTTGAGGTTGCTAAAAACAAGACACAAGACAAAAACTTCATTTATTTCATGGGTTCGATAATGACAGCCCCTTCAAATTCCTTTTCTAACAACTCCCTTCATTCTTTTCCCTCTAGCGTGGTCCATTTCCATCAGAAGTGGGAGCGAGTCATTCAGCGGGGCCCTGTCACAGATGTGTCAGCCTTGTGGAAGTGTGACCCCCAGTGAATGGAAGGCAAAGTGGTGCAGCCCTTGTCCCTCTCTGGCCACCTTCAGGGCACCACAGGGACAAAGAGTCGCACGCTCTCCTCGTGATGAAGTTGATTGTGAGCTGTTCTGATTGTCAGGTACATGCCTGCGGTGATGGATGGTGTTGGTAATATGTCTGTCCCTCTTTGCATCCTCTCTCTCTTTCTCTTTCAGTGTGTCTCTCAACAGCTGCTCTGTCCTATCAATGCCTGAAGATATGGACGATATTAATAATAATATGCTTCTGTCCCTCCCTGCCACTCCAGCTGTCCCTGCTCTCTCCTTCTACTTTGCTTTGACGTTGTTGTTTTGTCATGCTGGTTAAAAAGCTGCGAGTTGTTTATTTACTTAAGTCTACTAAGAAAGCATCGAGATATGCCTTTTGTTGTCTGGCTGACAAGCTAATAAGCATCACGGTTGGATTAACGTCCTTTGTATGCAAGTAATATCACAGAAATGACAGAAGAAAAGTAAAGTCCATTCACAGATTTGTCAGTGCCCCATTTTGTCTCGAACAATGGCTTCAGTTTATCCTCTGGAACCTCATTCTCTCACAACAGTCCAGATAGATCAATGAGTTAAGTCATCATGAGGAACCAAGCCAGAGGAGATCTTCTATGTCTACCTAGTCACTGGTGGCAGAATATAATAAATGTGCTTCTGACATGGTTTGAACCAACAACCTTAAAAGTCACGAGTCTGTGCTGATGACAACTGCTCCGCATTGGCTGATGTTCAGAAAGTAAACACTACTCATCCACAAAGATTGTATCAATGACAAAATATGAATGACTGAATCAGATGGCGCAATTGCACATGAAGCAAACAATTAATAGATGAATCAGTGTGGCGTTGCCTTCCTTTTCTCAACCATTCAATCAATAAGTAAATTATCGACGCTCTGGCAGTCATACAAAATGAGAAAAGTTTGACTGGCCAGTCAATCGCTCACTCACTCAGACCGTATCTGTCCCAAATGGACCATGATCGTCACTGTGTGCACTTGATTCTACTTGGTCTGAGCAAATGTTGAACAGACGCAGACGAGGAAAAGGTTGCCCTCCGACTACAAATGGTCTCCTTAACACGAAGTACGAGTAGTCAAACTGCTGGATGAACACACCGTATGCAGCTTTACATCCTTCTCTTCCTTTTCTTTAATCTGCTCCTGTCGATGCACTGAAGACGAAAGGGAATAGCTTACAGCTTACAACAGCCTTCATGTTAAAAGAAAGTCTCTTCGGTTTTTGTTGGTTTTTTTTTTTTATTTTTTAATCTTTTTCTGGTAGTCGATGTTCATGTTTAAAAGTGTCTACTCTTTTTTCTGCTGACAGGAAGCTGGAGTGTTGGGTAGGTGCTATAAAGGCCACGCCTGGATAGTTGGTGGAACCTCTCTCTGATTGGATGTTCCTTCAATGTCTCCACTTGACCACCCTTCCCCATAGTCCCCTCCCTCTTCATCACCCCCCCTCCCCCGCCTCCCCCCTCCCCCCTAGTCATTCACCCACACATGTGTATTTGCCTTGTGGAACCCGGTCACTTCATTGAGTGGGAGGCGCAGGGACAAAGTGATGTGGCCCCAGTCGTTGTGGAGAATGGAATGCTGCTCTGGTGGCTCACGTCAAAAGCTCGCGTCTAGAGAGAGAGGGGAGGAGGGGGAGAAATAGGGAAGGGAGGAGAGAGAGGGGGGAGGGAGAGAGAGCAGTTTGGGGACCGCACCTTGTGCTGATTGTTGCTGGGCAGTCTGTAGCACTGATGGAATCATCTTGTTTGTTTTTCATCCCCTGCTATATCTCTGGGTGGTGCTCTTCTTTCTCTCTCCGTCTCTGTCTCTGTCTCTCTAGTTGTTAAGATATTTGTAATTCAATGTTGTCATGGAGACAGTGACAAAAACAATGAAAGAGAATGACGGAAGGCACACACAGAAAGACAAGCAAAGCAAATCAACAAAGAAAAGAAAGACAGACAAAGGATAGAAGACAGATACAGAAAGGCAACAAAATAAAGGGAAAAAAAGAGACCACAAAAAAGAGTTTGTACAATCCAAACTCGCCCCAAAAAGCAAGAGCACAAAAACCGCTGCTTACCCGAACAAAAAAGTGCACGCCGCTGTTCGCATGATTATACACTGGATATATCTCTCTTTCTTTGTGTGTTTGACATCTCCCCTCCCCTCCTCTACCCCCACCCACCCCCATTTCCCTTACCACCATCGCTCTCCTCTTGAATCTTTTGTCAATCAATAACTGTAGTGAAGGAGGCCTCTTTAGGAGGGTTTACGGCCGCCTCCAAGAGACATATGCTGACTTCAGAGCCAGACAGGAAGTTGACTCCAGCAATGGCTGCCGCGTCAATTTCCAATCAGACACCCTTTGACGTGATGAGTCTGCCAGTTTTTTTTCTGCGCCATTTCCCTGGTTCTTCTGTCTACTTCGTCCATCGACACCCCCCCCCCCCCCCACACACACACACACACACACCTCCCACCCCTCCCGGTTTACTGCCCAGTTCACTGGTATCAAGTGGGAACTAGTCATTTACTGGGTTTCTGCTGCAGAAGTGTCTCTTTGCTGAAACTGTGACAGTGTGTGTGTGTGTGTGTGTGTGTGTGTGTCTGTGTGTGTGTGTCTGTCTATGTGTGTGTGTGTGTGTCCTATTCATTTTTATTTTTCTGTCCTCTCCTACGTGTGTGTGTGTGTGTGTGTGTGTGTGTGTGTGTGTCTGTGTGTGTCTCTCTGTGTGTGTGTGTGTGTGTGTGTGTGTTTATGTGTGTGTGTGTTCTATTCATTTTTATTTTCCTGTCCCCTCCTACGTGTGTGTGTGTGTGTGTGTGTGTGTGTGTGTTTATGTGTGTGTGTGTTCTATTCATTTTTATTTTCCTGTCCCCTCCTACGTGTGTGTGTGTGTGTGTGTGTGTGTGTGTGTGTGTGTGTGTGTGTGTGTGTGTATTGTGTCCTTGTTATTCTGGATTTCCTGCTCCTTCCTTCCACACTCCTTCAATGCTTGTCCTACCATTCAGTTCAGCCTCAGGACTAATCCGCCACCATCGCTTCAATGCCGACCTTCAGTCTGTACCGACCAGCTTAGAAAAAATGCTTGAATATTTTGACACTTTCGTGGAATTTTCAAAGCAGAGAATCTGAGCGCACTGGTTCGAATCACACCGGCAGTCGCCAGAATTTTCTCCCCTTCCACTAGACCTTGAGTGGTGGTCTGGACGCTAGTCATTCGTATGAGACGATAAACCAAGGTCTCGTGTGCAGCATGCAATTAGCGCACGTAAAAGAACCCACGGCAGCAAAAAGGTTGTCCCTGGCAAAATTCTATCGAAAAATCCATTTCGATAGGAAAACAAATAAAACCGCAGGCAAAAGAAAACAACAAAAACATGGGTGGCGCTGTCAGTGTAGCGATGCGCTCTGCCTGGGGAAAATTTCACAAAAGAAATCCGTTGTGACAAAAAGAGTAATACAAATACAAATACAAAATACAAATGGGCAGTAATGGCAGCAACTGTAGTTTTGCGTTACAAACCTCAGGAAAATAACAGCCATGCATAGTATATAGACTGGGGAGAGGGTGATGGAGAATGAATGTGAAAGGAAACTTTCGGCCAAACAGACAGAAATTAAGAGAACCTGAAATAAAGACAAAGCGGACATAACCTCAGTGAAGGGTATGATCGCTGTTAACCGCAGTTCTCATTTTCCCCCGACTGTGCTTTCGAAATGAAAATATATGCTCTCCTCCGCATGTAAACAACCCTTTTTCGTGTTTATCTTCGTTTTTATCGTCTTCCGGTAATCGATGCACAGGAGTGGGAAGGGGGAGAATTTACAGCCACACTCACATTGCAAAAACAAGATTCCGAGGTATTCTTCGGCGCACAGTGGAAGCTGACATGTTGGATAGGCGCAATGAAGAGCCGCTGTCTGGAGAGCCGGAGAAACCGGTCTCTGATTGGATAGTCCTTCAGTGTCTCCACTCCTCCATCCACACACCCCTCCACCTATTTCTG
The DNA here is from genome assembly GCF_041734735.1 of Babylonia areolata. Taxonomy (NCBI): domain Eukaryota; kingdom Metazoa; phylum Mollusca; class Gastropoda; order Neogastropoda; family Buccinidae; genus Babylonia; species Babylonia areolata. The sequence continues at coordinate 8,775,219 of NC_134897.1, read as the reverse complement.
CCCCTCTCCATCACCCCCTTCTCCGCCCTCGCCCCCCTCCCCTCCCCCTCCCCCCGGCTCATTTTCAGCGCCAAGTGGGAGCTGGTCATTACGGAAGAACCCCCTACGCCTGCGCCTGCCTTCTAAAATTGTGCACTACACTGAGTGGGAGGCACAGGGGACAAGTGATGAGGCCCCATGTCCCTCGGAGACTGTCGTTGTGGAGAATGGAATGCTGCTTCTATGGTTCCTCTCTGGGCGACTCCAGGGGAAATGCTGGGGAGAGAGAGAGGGGTTGGGGCTGGGAGTGGGACTTTGAGTGTGCACTGTGCACATGTTGGAAACCAATTCTAGTAAAGCAAGTCGGACTATTTTGCTGCAGACTGATCTGTAGCATCTGTGGAATGGTCATCTTGTGGGGTTGTGTTTTCGTGTTGTTACCTCCTGTCTCTGTGGTTGCACTTTGACTCTCTTTCCCTCCCTCTCTGTCTCTCTGTCTGTCTGTCTGTCTGTCTGTCTCTTTCACACAGGCCCTGCTTGTCTCCATTTTCCTTTATGTGTGTTGTGGCCTAAAGCCGATGCACATTAATCCACTTCTGAGTTCTCTATCTCCCTGTCTGTCTGTCTCTGTCTTTCTCTACAGCGTCACTGAATCACAAACGTATTAAAACTTAAGAGAGAGAGAAAGACAGAGAGTGATAGAGACAGTGTGCGAGAGACAGAGATAAAGAATGAGAAAGACAAAAAGAAAGAGAGAGAGAAGAAGAAAGAGAGAGAGAGAGAGAGACTGGAAAGAGACAAAGAGATAAACAATGCATATCTAAAAGACAGAAACAAAGACAGAAAAGGAGAGGAGGCAGATAGAAAGAGAGATTGTGCACAATCACCAAGACAGACTTCAAAATCAAATCGTGAGCAAGGCAAAGAACAAAAGTCGCTATTAACCAACGTTTCAAGCAGACATGCTGTTGTTTGCACAGGAACTCGATTCATCTCTTTCTCAGCCTGTCTGACTCCAACAGCCCTCACTCCTCCCCCCCTCCCGCTCCCGCCCCCCGCCCCCTTTTTTTCACCAGCCCTCATCTCGTTTTTCTCACCCCTTAAATCTTCTGTCAATCAATATGTGCAGGAAAGGAGGGGTCTTTGGGAGGATTTATCGCCGTTTCGAATCGACAGAAAGGAGACGTATGTTGACTTTGGAGTCAGACAGAAAGTTGACTTCTTGCATGGGTTCGATAATGGCGGCCGCCTCGAGGTCCAATCAGACCTCTCCGATTTTGACGGGTCTCCACTTCTTCCTTCTCCCCCCCCCCTCACCCCCCCGCCCCCTCCCCCAACCTATTTCTTTCCCTCGACCCTCCTCCCATCCAGGGTACCAGTCATCTTGTGGGGTCCTGCCACAGATTTGTCTGCTTGATGGCAGTGTTAGAGTAAAAAAAACGTGTGTGTGTGTGTGTGTGTGTGTGTGTGGTGTGTGTGTGTGTGTGTGTGTTTCTGCAAATGCACATGCGTTTGTAGGTGAACGCATAGGTGCATGTGTGTATTCAAGAACGTGGGTAGTGATTTTTTTTTTAATACTTTGGGTGTGTATGTGTATATATCTGTGTACATGAGAGAGAGAGAGATCAGATAGATAAACAGATAGAATGTGTGCTTATGTGTTTGAGAGAGTGTGCCACTGTATGTGTGTGTGAGGGGGGGGGGGGGGTTAGTGATTTTTTTTAATACTTTGGGTGTGTATGTGTATATATTTGTGTACATGGGAGATTGATAGAGAGAGGCAGACAGAGACAGAGAGACAGAGAGAGACACAGAGAGAGAGAGAGAGATCAGACAGATAAACAGATAGAATGTGTGCTTGTGTGTTTGAGAGAGTGTGCCACTGTGTGTGTGTGTGTGTGTGTGTGTGTGTGTGTGTGTGTGTGTGTGTGTGTGTGTGTGTGTGTGTGTGCGTGCGTGCGTAATAATCCCCGACACTATTTGATACAAACCGTTTGAACGAACTGCAAGCGGCTGGACGAGAGAACTGTTCCAGCACTAAAGACTCAAACAAACCAACTGATTGTCGATGTTGAAGCCAGTTAACTCACCCTGCCTTTCATGCTCTCTCTCTCTCTCCCTTTTTGCCCTCCCGCAACGCTCGGCCCACCCATTCAGCTCAGGCAGCTCCAGTTCTCGGCCAACTCTCCCACTTCATTTCAGCTCCTCTGAACCGAACACCCAGCAAACGGTCCTGAATACTTGGAGAAGTTAGTGGACATTTTTCATGGGTACGGGCACGTATCCGGCGCCTCTCTCTCTCTCTCTCTCTCTCTCTCTCTCTCTCTCTGTGTGTGGCTTTATTCTTCCTTTCACATGGGTTTCAAACATTTTGCTCTGTTTGTTGAACTCTCTATTCAATTAAGTTGACAGCCTAAAACTGTCAATGAGGTGACAAAAATATAATGGGCTTTGAATATTATTTGTATTTTGTATTTGCATTTATATTTCTTTTTAGTGCAGTTTTATTTGTTTTTCCTAACGAAGTGGGTTTTTCTACAGAATCTTGCCAGGAACAACCCTTTTGTTGCCTTGGGTTCTTTTACGTGCGCTAAGTGCATGCTGCACACGGGACCTCGGTTTATCGTCTCATCCGAATGACTAGCGCCCAGACCACCACTCAAGGTCGAGTGGAGGGGGAGAAAATATCGCCTGCTGAGCCCTGATTCGAACCAGCGCGCTCAGATTCCTTCGCTTCCTAGGCGGACGCGTTACCTCTAGGCCAGGCCATCACTCCACTTACAATGCAAAGTAATACTAAACTTCATCACTTACAATGCAAACTAATACTGCACGTCTAGTATATTGTGACGTATTCAGTGCAACTGGGTAATATGAGGCAGAACTGAATAACAATATAACACACTACATGCTAGTGCCTGAACCCCCTTCGTGTGTATGCGCACGCAGAAGATCAAATACGCACGTTAAAGATCCTGTAATCCATGTCAGCGTTCGGTGGGTTATGGAAACAAGAATATACCCAGCATGCACACCCCCGAAAACGGAGTATGGCTGCCTACATGGCGGGTTAAATAAAAAACAAACAAACGGTCATACACGTAAAATGTTACATGTCTGTCTGAGTGTGTATGTGTGTGCGTCTGAAATCTGATTGAATGACACAGGAAACGAATGATGAGCGCCCAGTGGCAGCCGTCAGTCGGCTCTACCCAGGTAGGCAGCCTGTGGTGCAAATGTCCCCGTGTATGTAAAGCGCTTAGAGCTTGGTCTCTGACAGAGGATAGGCGCTATAGAAGTATCCACATCAATCAATCAATACAAAAATTGGGTGCAAGACAAACTAACTCAGTCCGTCGCAATGCAGCATGTTCTCATTTGATAAACACAATGCTCTATCGCCAATTCGTTAAAATATAGTACGAAGCAAAATAAATATATATATAATACAATACAAATCGTATAACTTCACAAAAAGCAGTGGAATAAAGTCAACGTGTAAGGCGCATGCACAACATGAACAATGAGGATAAATTCCCACACAGCTTTTTGTTTGTATGAAATTCGCTTCGACTTTGGACGGACATAAACGTTCTGTCAATAAGGATAAAAAGAAGTAAAATTCTGTGCCTGCTTTCTGGGGGTGGGGGCGAGTGGGGGTGGGGGGGACGCCTCAGTTATATTTTGTCCGCAAACTCGATGAAGACATGAAAGCTGAGGCTGTCAATGACAAGACCCCATCGCCATTCCAACCGTCCTTTTCCCTTGGCTTCGGGGCTTTCCCTCGTTCTTCCAGCTCTCTCACTCTCTCTTTCTCTCTCTCTCTTTACCATCACCCCCCCCCCTCTCTCTCTCTCTTTACCACCCTCTCTCTCTCTTTCTCTCTCTCTCTCTCTCTCGAAAGCTCTCGCTGTGTATGACAAGATTCTCACAACCACCCCTCTCCCTCCCTAAGCTTTAGGGCTTTCCTCTCTCTCTCTCTCTCTCTCTCTCTCTCTCTCTCAACATCTCTCAAAAGACCATTCTTGGCAATGAAAATATATATAAAAGTGTCAACTCTCAAAAGACCTTTCCTTCCGAATGACAATAAACATTGAATAATCTCTCTCTCTCTCTCTCTCTCTCTCTCTCTCTCTCTATATTATATATATATATATATATATATATATATATATATGAAGCTCTGGTTCTATATGACAAGAAACCCCCAGTGCCACCATTTCCTTCCCCACGCTTTAGGACGTTCGCTCACTCTTCTTTCTGTCTCTGTCTCTGTCTGTCTGTCGTCTCTCTCTCTTTCTCTGTCTCCTCTTTCTTCTCTCTCTTCCTCTCTCTCTCTTCACACACACACACACACACACACACACACACACACACACACACACACACACACAGAGCTCTGATTCTGTATGACAAGAAAGCCCCATTACCACCCTTTCCTTCCCTACGATTCAGGGATTCCCATCACTCTTCTTTCTTTGTCTGTCTGTCTGTCTGTCTGACTGTGTCTCTCTCTCCCCTCTCTCTTTCTCTCTTCCTCTTTCTCTCTCGTCTCTCTCTCCTCTCTCTTTCTTTTTTCTCTCTCAGCCTCTCTTTTCCTCTCTCTCTCTCTTTACACACACACACACACACACACACACATATATATATAGCTCTGGTTATGTAGGACAAGAAACCCCCACTCCCACCCTTCACTTCCCTACGACTTTGGGCTTTCCTCTTCTCTCCCCCCCCCTCTCTTTCTCCCCCCCCCCCCTCTCTCTCTCTCTTTCTTTCTCTCTTCTCTCTCAGCCTCTCTCTCCCTCTAACTCTCTCATCCCCCTCTCTCTCCTCTCTTTCTTTCTCTCTTCTCTCTCAGTCTCTCCCTCCCTCTAACTCTCTCTTCTATCTCATCCCCCTCTCTCTCTCCTCTCTTTCTTTCTCTCTTCTCTCCCAGCCTCTCTCTCTCTCTCTCTCTCCCTCTAGCGATCTCTCTTCTGTGTCACCCTCTCTCCCTCCCCTTCTCCCTCTCTGTCTGTCTGCCCGTTGGCTAAGTGATTTGCAGCTAAAAGGGTGTGTAGCTAAAGGATACTTGTGGCCAAGGCAGGACGGCTGGTCCAGCCCTCCACAACACTCTCCTCTCGTATCCCTGAAAGGTCTGACAGCCTTGTAATTTCAAGGAGTCTACGACTTCATCAACAGTGGGAAGGGAGGGAGAGGTGACGGGGAGAGAGAGGGGGTAGGAAGGGAACAGGGGGATGGGATGGAGGAAGTGTGGAAGGGAAGTATGTATATATATATATATATATATATATATATATATATATATTTGTGTGTGTGTGTGTGTGTGTGTGTGTGTGTGTGTTTATATATGTGTGTATATACCAATATAACTGTATAAACAGAAGGAAAGAGAGAGAGAATGAGACATAAAGGGAGGGTAAAGAGAGGGGGGGGAGAGAGAGAGAGAGAGAGAAAGACGTGTGTATATATATATATATATATATATAGAGAGAGAGAGAGAGAGAGAGAGAGAGAGAGAGAGAAAGACGTGTATATATATATAGAGAGAGATAGAGAGAGAGAGGTGGGGGGCGGGGGGAGCAGAGGGGGGGCTGGGGGCAGGCAGAGAGACAGAGACGGGCAGACAGAGAATTAATTGGGAACCTCGACCAGGCCAGACAAAATTGCAACAGTAAACAGTATTGATTCATTTGTTCATCGTCTCATCCGAATGACTAGACGCTCAGTTTGATTTCCCAGTCAGACTTGGGAGAAAGGGCGAGAGCGGGATTCGAACCCAGATCCTCACGGACTCTGTATTGGCAGGTGAGTGTCTTAACCATTCTGCCACCCTCCTCTCCATTCCTAAACGGGGCGGATCCTTTCGGAATTGCCGCGTGTTGGCTTTCACTCACTCTCTGCAGACAGCAAGAGCAGGACAGAGAAGAAACGGGACATTGAATGTCAGAAGTCCTCAACTTGAGTCAACCACCCTGCCACTCAAACCAAACGGCATTTAAAAAAAAAAAAAAAGAAAAAAAAAAGATAGCATCATACCGAAGCCAGCTAAGAATGATGATTAAGTATACCAACTCCAAAAGAAAAGACAACATACCGTCTACCGGAACCAGCTAAAAATGGTCAGGCAGTATACCAGCTCCAAAAGAAAAGGCAACATAACGTCAACCGCAAGTAGCTAAAAATGGTCATTGAATATACCAACCCTTCCCCTGCTTCAGAAACAAAAAATGCAATATACATGCAAATAGAGACCTCGGCTTCCCACCACGCTCTGCCCCCCCTCATCCTCGAGTTCCTGCAGGAAGGGACCCGTCTTCAGAACTGGCCATCGCGTTCTAGGCAATCCGGGTGACCCCTAGTCCAGTTGCTACCCGACTATCGATCGCCTTGTTATGCAACAAGGCTGCCGACGCGGCGCCCAGGGGAAGAGAGAGGGAGGGGTAGGGGGTAGGGGGAGGGGGGCGGGGCAGTGGATGTTATGCAAATGACACATCCCGAGTGAGCGCTCGCTTATTACCGTCATAGCAAAGACAGCAGTATGGAATGAAGAAGGGAGGGTAGGGGGGGGGGGGTTGGGGGTGGGAAGGGAGGGACGGGGAGGAGGGAGAGAAAGAGAGGGAGACAGAGAGAGAGATGGAGAGAGAGGGAATGAATGATGCGGAAGAAGAAAGGAAAGAAAAGTAGAGAGGGAGAGAGAGAACGTTAGATAATGCCGTTCATATCAAATTATGTTGACCATAAACTACACGATCACAAACGGATACCACAGAAACAAACAGAGGTGGGGGGTGGGGGGTAAAGAGTGAGACAGACAGACAGACAGAGACACAGACAGAAAGAGGGAGGGGGTAGAAATCAAGTTGCTCATATCAAAGTATGTTGACTTTTATCCCGCCGATCACAAAAGGCAATCTCAGAGAGAGATAGACAGACAGACAGACATACAGAGAAAGAGAGAGGGAGGGAGGTATAAATCAAGTTGCTCATCTCAAACTGTGATGACTATAATCCCGCCGATCACAAAAGGCAATGTCAGAGAAAGAGATAGACAGACAAACTGACAGAGAAAGAGAGACAGAGAAAAAGAGAAAGAGAGCATGAGAAATGGTATGGCAGGACTCTAAAGAGGATCATGTCCTTTATCTGCGCTTTTTGACCTTCACGTCACTGCAAATTGAATCTCGTCCGGGAAAGTGCAACGCCTTAAGCAAACTTCTCGGTACAGAGAAAGTTGAGGCAGTGGGACGCTCGTCCATTTTGACTCTCTCTCTCTCTCTCTCTCTCTGTCTCTCTCTCTCTCTAACTTCCCAGTACAGAACTGAAACATTGGAACTTTCTTCAGTCTCACGTGTCTGTCTGTCTCTCTTTACATTTGCATATCTGTCCGTCTCTATGCGACTGTAATCTCTGTGTCTGTGTGTATGGCTTCGTCTCTCAATGTCGCTTCTTAATTTCTGTATGTTTCTGCCTATTTCCCCATGTGTGTGTGTGTGTGTGTGTGTGTGTGTGTGTGTGTGTGTGTGTGTGTGTGTGTGTGTGTGTGCGTGCGTGCGTGCGTGTGTGCGTGTGTGTTAGTGTGTGTGTGTCTCCTCCTCCTCCTCCTTCTCTCTCTAACGTCCCAGTACAGAGTGAATTGAAACATTGGAACTATTTCCATCTTGAGTGTCTGTCTCCCTGTCTCCACATCTGCATATCTGTCCGTCCCTATGCAACTGTATGTGTGTGTGTGTGTCATACCACCAAAGTCTATCGACGCTGTTTCTTCCCACAGGCTGGTAGCTGAACCAATTTCAAAGATGCGGAAAAACACCGTGATAATCAGCAGGGCAAACCTCAAAAGACTGATTTGGAATCAAAGCCGCCTTAACCAGCCTGATAATTAAATCAGCGGAAAAACATTCGCTTTTCTCTGAAGAAAAACAAAATCGCAGATGGAACATCAAGCAAAATGAGTAGGCGGCGAAATGGGTTTTAATGTCATGAAAATCCTAGCATTCAGTGAGTTTATGTTTAAAACTGTGGGGGTCATCACAAGGCAAGACTGACGCAGACGCCTGGCTCACACACTAAGGCATATTTCGTTCACGGTACTTTCTACAGTGTAGAATTGTGGTCAGACTTCAACCTTCATGTAAGTCTCGTTCAAATATCCTTGCAAATTTCTCTTTCGTCATTCGCTTCCATTTTTGACTCACTTGTGTAAACAAAGTGAGTCTATGTTTTAACCCGGTGTTCGGTTGTCTGTGTGTGTGTGTGTGTGTGTGTGTGTGTCTGTGTGTCCGTGGTAAACTTTAACATTGACATTTTCTCTGCAAATACTTTGTCAGTTGACACCAAATTTGGCATAAAAATAGGAAAAATTCAGTTCTTTCCAGTCATCTTGCTTAAAACAATATTGCACATTTGGGATGGGCACAAAAAAAATAAAAAATGAAGCCTAATTATATGCAAACTGCATTTACTGTTATATTTATATTTTTTGTATTCTCTAAACTTGGCACTTTGACCTCTTATTCTGACACAACAACAAGAGCAGTCATTATGATCATTTTTTGTTCAAACAGGAACTTCTTTAGCAAAGCATGGAATTTTTATTTATTTTGCAAACGTTTTGGTGCAGATAGTAAAAAAGGGAAATTACTCTGTAATTAATGCTAAGGGACTTAATTTATCACAAGTGAGTCTTGAAGGCCTTGCCTCTCTTGTTTCTATATTTTTCAGTCTTTTTCTGATCTTTCGTTTGGAAGCAGCTCTTCCTTTTTTTACTTCATTTTTCGTTGTTTTCTGTTCTTTCTTTTTGGAAGCAGTACGGTCAATTATCAAGTTTCAAAAAAAAAGTTGAAGAATATTTAATCCTTTGACCGCTCTTATGGCATGGGATGATTGTTGGAGGGATCACACTCTGTGTTCATGGAACAATAAATGTGTGCCCCCAGGAAACCCCCGAAGTTCCCACTGACTGACTGACACTCGCTAACACTCCTGATACTTGTTTGTCTCCCCCCTCGTGTCTGTACTGAGAAACTGTCTCCTCATTTCCAACACTCGTCTGCCAACAGCTTGACCGCTCAGACAGACGACTGACTACCAGATGGTAAATGTCGCTTCACACAGGAGGAGAGAGACGCAATCACTCACATCATTTCCCAAGGCGAGAAGGGACCATTCCGTTTTTTGGGGGGAAAAACTAGCTGTACATCCACGCTAACAATGAATGCCTGAATAATACTAAAATATTTAAGTGGATAATAGCCAAAGCAAGGCAATAAACAGCACGAAAAAAAAAACATCTGGCAAGGAAAGCGGCTTTTGGGAATGTCACTTTTAATTCAGAAAGCTTTTCTTTTTTTTAAAATTCCATTGATATATTGTCTTTCCATAATCTAATTCACGGATATTCTCTTGCTCGTCTTACTGTAAGGAGTATGTTGTGATATATCTGAGCTTTAACGATCTGGTGTGTTTGTATTTATGTGTGCTGTATTGGCTGTCGAAAATCTTTGTTCAAGAACAGCCAAATCTGGTGACAAAGGCAAGAACCCAAGATGAATAACTAGAAAATAAACAAATTTGGTGACGAGACTAAGGATGCAGGTTGGTTGTTCAGGCCTTAACCCCGTATCTGCTGCTGGCGAGTATGTTTGTCTTTGAAGGACTGTCACCTCGCTGATAAAAGACTGAGTTTACATGTCAGTCGCCACCCTGTATTTGGAATTCTCCCTCTGAGGCTGAACTTCTGTTCAGTAAAATCAGTTACACTGCCGGTATATACACAAAACGTAGTGACTAACCTCCTTTCAAACTCTTGTGGCATTGATCTACATTCACCAAGGTACAGGAGACAAGGGGTTAAAGGGGCTGGACGACGAAAGGAAAGGGGTGTGAGGCTGACCACACTGAATGCCTTGCAGGGTGTTTGGCTGTGACAAAGTGTTCCCAGGGCACATCGTGATGCAGTTACTGGGCTGTGCCGATGGCCATTAACACTTGCTGATGAGCTGTGCGGTATTTAGAAACACGCAACAGCATAGCTTTCCCTGTGATTTCTCTCTCTCTCTCTCTCTCTCTCTCTCTCTCTCTCTCTCTCTCTCTCTCTCTCTCTCCCTCTCTCTCTCCAACACTCTTTCACGATTCGTCTTTACTGTCCCTTCTTTCCAAACCTTCCTCTGTTTTCTTGGTGTTTGTCAGTATGTGTCTAAGCTCCTTCGTGTCTGTGAATATATCTCTTTTTGAATATATCTCCTTTTGTCTGTGAATATATCTCTTTTTTTCTGAACATCAATACCAAGAAAAGAACAACAGCCCCTTTACCACACACACACACACACACACACACACACAGAGAGAGAGAGAGAGAGAGAGAGAGAACCGCACAATCCACCGGAACCAGCAGACGACAAGTGTTTTTTGTTTATCAACGTGTGAACCGGGGTCACTTCAGACCCAGAAAGCAATATACTTGCAAATCAGGAAGCCTATCTTTGGCCGTGCCTCTACGGAGGTGGCACACACACACCACAGGTCATCGCCTCTCCGAATTACAGGCCACGTGCAGCTCGCTGTTCAGCAAACAGCTGACGGCTAAGTGGCCCAGTGGTTACAGTGACCCTCTGTGGTGGCTAAGTAGTTACAGTGATCCCTTAGGGTGGCTAAATGGCGACCCTCTCGGGTGGCTAACTAGTTACAAGGACTGTCTTGGGTGGCTAAGTAGTTATAGCGACCCTTTAAGCCGTTACAGAGACTGTCTGGGGTGGCTATGTATTACAGTGACCAAATAGGCTGGCTAAGTGGTTACAAGGACTAGAGTGGCTAAGTAGTTACAGTGATCCCTTAGGGTGGCTAACTAGTTACAAGGACTGTCTTGGGTCGCTAAATAGTTATAGCGACCCTTTAAGTTAGCTAAGCCGATACACAGACTGTTTAGGGTGGCTATGTATTACAGTGACCATACAGGCTGGCTAAGTAGTTACAAGGACTGTCTAGGCTACGTGGTCACAGAGACTTTCCAGGGTGGCTAAGTGGTTACAACGACTCTTAAGGGTGGATACGTAGTTACAGCTAACCTCTGGGGTGGCTTACCAGCCACAGGGCTGTCTTGGCTGGATAAGTAGTTACAGTGACCATTTTAGGCTGGCTAAGTAGTTAAGAGACTCTCCAGGGTAGCTAAGTAGTTATAGCGACCCTTTACAGTGGCTAAGTAGTTACTACTTAGGTGGATAAGTAGTTACAGAGACCCTTTAGGGTGGCTAAGTAGTTACAGAGACCCTTTAGAGTGGCTACGTTGTTACACAGACCCTTTAGGGTGGCTATGTTGTTACAGAGACCCTTTAGGGTGGCTACTTTGTTACAGAGACCCTTTAGGGTGGCTAAGTAGTTACAGAGACCCTTTAGAGTGGCTATGTTGTTACAGAGACCCTTCAGGGTGGTTAAGTAGTTAGAGAGACCCTTTAGGGTGGCTATGCTACGTTGTTACAGAGACCCTTTAGGGTGGCTACTTTGTTACAGAGACCCTTTAGGCTGGTTAAGTAGTTACAGAGACCCTTTAGGGTGGCTACGTAGTTATAGCGACCCTTTAGGCTGACGAAGTAGTTACAGAGACCCTTTAGGGTGGCGAAGTAGTTACAGAGAACCTTTAGGCTGGTTAAGTAGTTACAGAGACCCTTTAGCTGACGAAGTAGTTACAGAGACCCTTTAGGGTGGCGAAGTAGTTACAGAGAACCTTTAGGCTGGTTAAGTAGTTACAGAGACCCTTTAGGGTGGCTACGTAGTTATAGCGACCCTTTAGGCTGACGAAGTAGTTACAGAGACCCTTTAGGGTGGCGAAGTAATTACAGAGAACCTTTAGGCTGGCTAAGTAGTTACAGAGACCCTTTAGGATGGCTACTTTGTTACAGAGACCCTTTAGGCTGGCTAAGTAGTTACAGAGACTGTCTAGATAGCGGGATATTTAGTTGCACCGACTTTCAATGGTGTAGGTAGTGTCTAAGTAGTTAAAGCGACTGTACACCCGTGAGTGGCTAGAGCGAAGACAGTTGCTACGTATCTACATCGATGTCCAGGACAATTACGAATCAGCAACTGATACGTGTGACTCAAGCTGGTTAATCAATGGTGATGACTTATGTAGTTCCATATATCATACGTGCAAATGGAACGATTAAGTACTGCCCAACTGCGAATGTAAAGACGACAATGTCAGCTCACCAAAAGTTCTTCCTTTCTGCAATCAAGATTGACTTAGTAGTATCAAAAAAGAAGACCCTATTCTCTATTTATCTCCGCCTCCGTCTGTTCCTCCCTGTCTGTGTGTTTCTCTCCGTCTCTCACTCTCTCTCCATCTCTCTCTTACACACACACACACACACACACACACACACACGCACGCACGCACGCACGCACGCACGCACGCACACACACACACACACACACACACACACACACACACACACCAAACACTTCAAATTAAAAAAAACTAAAGGAAAGAAATGAAAGAAAGAAAGACACTTTCACAATAACCAAACAAATGCAGAGAGGACGAAAACGATCGACGTTGGCCCTGGAGCTCTCCCGAGGGACAGCAGCAACATGTGATTATTACCCAGAAAATCAGGTGTGACAGACAGAAGGTATGATGCACCCAGCTTATTCTGCTATTGATTGTGCCCTGACAGGATAACAGTGCAACGTGCACTTCGCAGAAGTGGACAGGGGATAGTTATGCAAATCATGTTTCCCAAGCGATGCTCAGAATTTGCGAAAAAGACAAGAAAGAAAATCCACTCAAGCGAGAAGAGAAAACGCTGCGGTGAGCAAGAAAACGTGGGAGTCTTAGAATGATATATCAAATTCAGTCGAACTGACATTTTGACAATCTATAAATCCGTTCAGTGTGTGTGTGTGTGTGTGTGTGTGTGTGTGTGTGTGTGAGTGTTTGTGTGTGTGTGTGTGCACGCGCGCGCACGTGTGTATCCGTGTGTGCGCAAGTGTATTTCATGACAACGTATCAGGACACAGCTTTTCCCCCCCCCAACACCAGTAACTGCAAACGTAAGTGGACTAAGCAGACTGCCACCAGCCAGACAGTAAAAGGTCAGATAAGCTCATTTTCCCAGAACCCTAAACCAGTGAATACACTTGTGAATAAGTTATCCACCCTTCACTGACCCCCTGTGGAGTATCACGATTCCAGCACTGCCTCATCTTCGGCAGTTATGAGCCACTCTGGTCCTTGTCTGCCCTGAAACGGACTGTGAACTCAAAGTTCAGAGCGTCGGGTAGGACGGGGGGTGGGGAATGGGTGGCAGGATGGTAGAGATGGGACTGACGGAAGAGGGGATGTTATGCAAATTGCACGCCCCACGTGAGGCTGTATGTACGTGGTCACGAGAATGTAAAATTCAGCCAAAGGGGAATAGGTGTAATTCGAGGAGACGGGGGAGGGGTGATAAGGAGACAAGACCACGTGGGAATGAAAAACAAAACCAACGCTGCCCCTGAACTGTCCTGAGGGAAAGCGGCGTATGTGATTGTTACCCAGGAAATCAGGCTTGACAGAGAACCAAGACAGTCAGGTGTGACAAAGGATTTAATGCACAGCGCTTATTCCGCTGCTGATTCTGTCGTGACGGGGATGTGGTGGACAGAGCTAGAGTGTGTGTGGGGAGAGGGCGGGGGGTGGGGGGAGGGGGGGAACGTGAGTTTTCAAATGATCGAACAGTGATTGTGCCGTTGGAGTTCAGAGCGTGCGGGTGGAAGGGGGTGGGGTGGGGGATGATGTGGGTGGAAAAGACCAGTAGAGGTGGGACTGATGGAAGAGGGCTGAGGGTGCACGCACTGTGCCTGCCCTGTCGGGCTGTGTGGATTACGAGAGTGGACACTTCAGCGATAAGAGTCGTGTATTTGGAGGCAAAGGGGATTTGGGAGAATGTGAGAGATGAACACACACACACACACACACACACACACACACACACACGCACGCACGCACACACACGCACACATGAGCGCGCACGCACGCACGCACACACACACACACACACACACACACACACAGAGAAGAAGAAGAAGGAGGAGGAGGAGGAGGAGGAGGAGAAGAAAAAGAAGAAGAAGAAGAAGAAAATGATGAAATAAAGAAAGAAAGAGTTTCGTGATAAACAGACAAGCACACACAGCAGAAGTATGACCGACGAAGCCCCAGAGGGACGGCTGTGCGTGTAACCTTTACCCAGAAAATCAGGTGTGACAGACAGAGGGAATGATACAAAGTGCTTATCCCAGTATTGATTGTGTCCCAACGCAGCAAAGTGTGCAGCCTGCACTGGGAATGGGGTGAAGCATGCTTATGCAAATACCCAGTCCCAAGCGAGGCTCGGAATTTACAGGCAAGACAAGAACGATAATGCGAGGAAAATCCTATTCAGTGAAAGAAAAGAAAAGAAAAAAAAACCTGCTGCGCTTTGCAATAAAACCTGGAATTTTATAACAATCTGCTTAATTCACTGGCGAAACGTTTCTGGGATAAACTGCAGGCAAAACTTGGCCATCTGCCCTCATCACGGCTGTCTATTGCTATGGTCACCTGTTCACAATGCAAAGACACTGGAGATTTCACTGGCTTTGAGAGGTTTCATCCGATGAACGGCGCTAGAATTTCCAAACATAGCACGGCAAGCATTTCTCGTATAAATAATGCGTTGGATAAACTGTGGCCTTGACCTGGAATCTGGAAAACATGAGCTGGAAAAAAAAGTACTGGGAAAGACGAAATGGCATTGGACTGATGTGGTCTGGGAACAAAATTGGTACAAATGACAATGCTGACATTGAACATGCTGCTTCTGCCACTGGTATTGACTACCACAGTGTAAGCCTCTGCACCCCTGCATGAAATCAATGTTGGGTACAACAGAGATAACATTTCAGTTATGACTATTGACAGTGAAATGGTCGTTACGTAATGCAGGCTTTGTCAGAACTCCGGGTGAGGATAGTCAGTTTACAAAAGCCACGGTGATGTGTTTTCATAAGAACTGCACCATACAGTTTTACACGTGTATTTGTACATCACTTCACTCGAGGTTATCGTCTCATTCGTTGCACATGCTTAGGAAAAGCGTGTTTTTTCTTCTTTGAAAACCAATATCCGCAAGCACGTAAGTGGACTAAGCAGACCACCACCAGGCAGATAGAAAGTCGTCAGATAAGCTCACTTCGCTGGAACTCTAAACCAGTACACTTACTGTTAATAAGTAATCCAGCCTTCACTATCTCTCTTGGGGGTATCATATCGCCAGCATTGCTTCATCTTCGGCAGTTATGAGCCACTGTGGTGCTTTCCTTCCCTGACACTGACTGTGAGGTCAAGGTTCAGCGCGTGGGGGATGGAGGGAGGGTAGAGGTGGGACTGATTGTATGCAAATCGCACGTTCCAAGCGAGGTTGTCTGCGGTAACGATAACGGAAAGACAAGCAGGCGAGGGGAAAGATCGTATCCCTTGAGGAAAGACGTTGGATGGTGAAGAAGGACGAAGACGGAGAATGTGCACGTGCACGTGCACGTACACACACAGACACACACACACACACACACACACACACACACACACATGGGCAGACAGACAGACATATTTGCAATGGAAAAACATGGATTTTGGCAAGATTCTGTGAGTTACATCTCGCAGGGAGAAATTATCGTCATTTTCACATCAATTTTCCTGTCTGTTTCAGCTGTGTCACACATAAATTCTTCTGCAAAGAAAATAAATAACGATTCTATCATTTGATTACCGACAACCACATCAGACTAACCGGTGACGACAGACTGCAAGACTGACATTTTACTTTTCCGTGAAATGAGAATGACACTCAGTATCAGTATCAGTGGCTCAAGGAGGCGTCACTGCGTTGGGTCAAATCCATATACGCTACACCACATCTGCCAAGCAGATGCCTGACAGGCAGCGTAACCCAACGCGCTTAGCCAGGCCTTGTTTTGTACAGCCATTGCAGAGAATCGTTAAAACTTATACAAATGATTATGAAGGGTATACAATGCAAACAAGAGTGAGAAGTGTATAATTACGATGGCAAAAATACATCTTCTTCTTCATGAAACACGACAGAAAATAACAACCTAAATTGAAAACCACTGGGTTTTTTTTGCCGGGGGACAGATGAGATGTTTTCAACTAAGAATAACATACTTTAAAATCTTGCTCTTCATTTTCCAGCCACTTCATCAAGAGAGCATGGGAAAGAAAGAACTGGATGTGACAACAATAAAAAGAGAACGAAAACAACAATAAAACAAAATGAACCAAACCCAAACCGCAAATAACAGATATTTTCCACTCATCATCCATCTCTCTTACTTCTGGGCATTCGCACACACACACTTCCAGAGAGAGAGACACAGAGAAAGAGAGAGAGAGAGAGAGAGAGAGAGAGAGAGAGAGAGAGAATTGTGTTTTTTTCTGAGGGTAAAAGAATAAACATAACTTCTTTTTTTCATCCAGCCCCCGAAGAGAGACAGACAGACAGACAGAGACAGAGATCTGAACACTGAACTGAACAGAGAGACAGAGAGACAGGGAGAGGGTATTAGGGACGGGTGGGGCGTGGATTGGCAGATTTCGAAGATGAATACGAATATTTCATTCCGTTTAAGCCACAGGCACCGGTGCATTGGAAACCTGAAGAGGGAGAGGGGAGATGTGTGGGGGTGGGGGTTGGGGTGGGGGGGGGGGGGACGCTGACAACAGCGTTCCACTGGTATTCAGACTGACGTTCGTAATTACACTTTGCAAACAAACTGGAATCACATACAGCCATGTCATTCAAGAACGAAACACAACAACACTGTTTACACTCTTGTTCCTGAAATTTCTTTTCTGTTACACTGAATATTTGCTGAAGCGAATTTTCACACTCATGGCCTTGACCATGTATCAAACAATACAAATAACCAAATAACCATTTCTTGCATAAAACAATGATTAATCATTAAAACCCCTTCAGTGCCACGGGGAAAACAGTAGAAAGTGGGGCTTCAGGTCATAAAACATTATCCAAAACAATAAGCCCCAAAACTGAGAAAATGGTCTGGAGATATACCATTCTAGATAAACTGTGTGAATTTTCAGCCTTCCTGAGCTATTTCCCTTTTTTCTGATGACGTCATCAGTCACGTCACTATGCACGTATTTAATATGTTTATGGCAGTGAATGGGGTTTTAATCAAATGTTTCTGGTCCGCGTTTGATCAAACGGAAAATGTATTCTCTGACTGAACGAGATAGTTGTTTTCAGACACCATTTAAAAGGTTGTTTCTCGGAACACAAGAACATGGAAACTTCCTTTTTCTTACGTCAGTGTACAATAGACGTATTTGTATACACTGTTACCCATCCTCATTTTCTTCTGCAGGCTGCCGCAAAACCTCCATGTAGGAAAACATAAGTGTGTGAGGTGTGTGTGTGTGTGTGTGTGTGTGTGTGTGTGTGAGAGAGAGAGAGAGAGAGAGAGAGAGAGCATGTGCGTGTGTGTGTGTGTGTATCTGCACGCCTGTGTGTGTGTGTGTGTGTGTGTGTGTGTGTGTGTGTGTGTGTATCTGTAAACCGTGTGTAATATGTGTGCGTTTGTGTGTGTGTGTGTGTGTGTGTGTGTGTGTGTGTGTCTGTGTCTGTGACACTGATCAGGTTTCCGGAAAGTGAATTGTGAGAACCATTCATTTCGTCTTCTCCTCTTCTCGTTCTGCTGTTCTGATGTCTTGGGCAGACAGACACGTGGGTTATAATTTCCATGGCTGGTCATCTTGCTTTCGCCCCCACCCCCCCCCACCCCCCCATCCCCCCACCCCCCAACACCACCTCTTCTTCCCAGTATTTCTTTTCTTTTTTCATCATGTTTATTGTGTTTTATTTCCATCCGTATTCCTATTCTTGTTTCTTTCTTTCTGTCCACATTATCTAATTCTCTCTGTGTTTGTGTGTGTGTGGTTTTTTTGTTTGTTTTTTGTTGTTGTTTTTGTTGTTGTTGTTTTTTGTTGTTTTTCTTGGGGGGCGGGTGGGGGGGGGGGTTCCTTCTTGGCTTCCATCCTCTTTATTTTATTTTTTTTTTTAATCTCTCTTTTCGTTTCCTTTCATTTTCTTTCATCCCGTCCCGTCTTTACTCTCGCCCCTCCTTCTTTACGTGTTTATTTTACTTTCTTTTTATTTCAGTCTGACCTTTCTTTATTCCTCTTTCTTCCTTTCCAGGTTTTTTTTTTTCACTCCATCATTCCACTCCTACTTACGTTCCTCTCTCCCTCCCTTCCTCACTCTCTCTCTGTCTGTCTGTCTGTCTGTCTCTCTTTCTGTCTGTCTCTCTCTTCGAGTTTCTCTTTTATATGTTGGTTGTCATTCAGTTTCTTTTTCTTCCACCCCTTCTTCTCTCATTCTTCAGATGAACCCCTTCACACTCGGATACAGACCTTGGAAGGCGGGCAATAATATTCAGCCACTTCTCCTTCAGCCTCCTCTTCTTATTTATTTCCTTTTTTTCCTCCTTTATTTGCAATGTCGTTTAGCGGGAATGAGAACCTAGGGGCAGCAATTACACGCGCGAGCGCGCACCCATGCGCAAGCACACACACACACACACACACACACACACACACATACACACATTAACACTAACGATCGGAAAGAGTGTAGTTTCTTGTGTGTGTGTGTGTGTTTATGTGTGTGTGCGTGTGTGCGTGCATGTGTGTGTGTGAGCGCAAGCGCGCGCACGTGGATGAGTGTATGTGTGTGTGTGTGTGTGTGTGTGTGTGTGTGTGCACGCGCGCGCGTATTATGTGTATGTGTGTGCGTGTAGTGTATGTTCGCGTGCCTGAGTGCGTGGGTGTGCATGTTCAGAGTGAGCGATGTCGTACATGCACGATTTACAGCCATTGATTAGATGAAGGGGAGAAAGTGGAGCGGACAAAACGCACAGAAGCGGCCACCTGAAAGGAAGACATGGAGGATTTACTGTCGGCCCACTGAGCCCCAAGTTCTTTAACGTGCGGCACCAAATCACTCCTCTCTCCCGCGCAAATACGATTTGCCTGGAGAAAGAAAAAAAAAGACAAGAGAAAAAGAAACGCACTTTTACACATGTGTGCACGCGCAGGTAAACACGTTCAAAGCGCGCCGTGGCATGCGCGAGTATGTACTCTCACACAATGCATTAATAACGCATGCGCGTAAAAAAAAAATTTTAAAAAGGAAAAAAAAATAAAAATAAATAAATAACGCATGCGCGTCCACCCACACAGGGATAAGGAACTGGGGGAAGAGAGGGGGTTAGGGAGGGAGAGAGAGAGAGAGATAGAGATAGAGAGAGAACTATGTTATATGGAGGGTAAAAGGATAAGCTAAAAGCTTCTTTTCGCCAAGC
The DNA here is from genome assembly GCF_041734735.1 of Babylonia areolata. Classification (NCBI taxonomy): domain Eukaryota; kingdom Metazoa; phylum Mollusca; class Gastropoda; order Neogastropoda; family Buccinidae; genus Babylonia; species Babylonia areolata. The sequence goes on along the minus strand of NC_134897.1, from coordinate 8,755,818 downwards.
TCTTCTCACATACATAACAAATGCCAGGGGAAAAAAAAAACCAAATAAAGATGAAGAACATAGTGATGGTCGGTTGAAGCACCGAGAAATGCAGAGTAGGACGAGAGAGAGACAGAGAGAGAGAGACAGAGAGAGAGAGAGAGAGAGACACACACACACAGAGAGAGACACACAGAGAGAGAGAGAAATCTGATCTGAAAACGTTTCTTATTCAAGGATTAAGATTTTAGGCGGGGGGAGACAGAGAGAGACAGAGGGACATGCTGTGAGAAAAAGACGTGACGTACAGACATGCCTCCCTGTCTCTCTGTCTCTTACCAAGAAAGGGTGCAGATACGTTGGGCACAAACCAACACACGAACACACACCGTGCGCTCACACACACACACACACACACACACACACACACACACACACACACACATTTACGGTAAAAAAAAAAAATCATCTTTCTTCTACAACTACGTCCTTCTTTTGTTTTATGCCGACTTGCCGTGACATCGCCAAATACCCTGGGGATGGATGCCTGGTTACCGAATTATTTTCTTTGACACACTTCTGTAAACTTTCTGACAAATCCACCAGAAAGAGTCGTTTTTCTCTGTCTGTCCGAACACAACACCAAAAATTCCTCCCATGAAGAATGTCCCAGTTTTAAACAGAAATATAACTGAATAAAAACAAAACATAATATACAAAATTTACGATCCTGTTGCAAAAGAGAACAAAACCAATTCATTGCCAAAATACCTTTTCCCTTCTACTGACAATAGAACTAAGAATAATACGCGAATATTTACTGGAAATCGTTACTAATTTCGAATACATTGATACCTTAATGTGGGTTTAGGATCTGTGGTATATGTTTAGATATATTTGGGTAATTATCTCTGAATTCGTTCAGGGATTTGGGGGAT
>NC_134897.1:8744901-8749901 GCF_041734735.1 Babylonia areolata | reverse complement strand
ATTCGAATCAATCCATATGCTTGATAATACGTTTATCTTTCTGTAATGTTTTCTTCCATCTACACAAAAAGTGGACGAACGAAAAACCACCATACTTGACCGAACCAACCTGATATAAGTATGCTCTATTTCCACAAAGTGGTGTGCAGAAAGGTCTCTCATAGTTCGAAGAGACACTCGCTCAGCAGCACGAGGAAAAGAGAATGAGAAGAAAGACTGCAGCCCAGGCAGACAGACCAGCGTCAGACTTCATCTGTGCCCTCTGCCACAGGGACTGTCATTCCCGCGTCGGACTGGCCAGCCACACCCGACGCTGTACCAGAATAAACACCTAGAGCGCAACTCCATAGTCTTCCGAGACTGAAGGATGCCTATACACGGTGTCTACAACAATAAAAGCAGTGAAATAATCAATTCCAACCTGGCTTGAGCGCTTTCAAAGAAACAGTTGGTTTCCCTTTCAAGTGCTGTATTTCGTACATTGGGGAAGCTGTATACAAGACAGCCAAAGGCAAAATAACTAATAATTATTAACATATCTAAACTTCAAAAAGATAGTTCCTTTTCATTGAAACTCTTTCTGTCTATTGAGCGAAGCAAAATAACCGAAGAGCAAACAAGTGCGTTAACTCCCGTCAAACAAAGGCAGACAACCCCAGGCCTCCAACGGTTAGCTTTTCCTGTCAGATATCACACAGAAAAATAAGGAGCAAACGCACCCCCCACCCCCCCCCCCCCCCCCCCCCCCCCCCCCCCCCCCCACACACACACACACACACACACCCAAGTAACTTTATCTTCTGAAGAAAAGATCACAGAAAGATAACGTTTCAAAAATTTTCGAATCCGAAACAACTTATTAATGATATCGTGTAATGACCGATTAATTGGCATGACCTCCAAAAACAAACAAAACTAAAATAGCCGATACACGAACGGACGTCCAAACGACGGTACATTTAAGTTTAAAGGCCTACTGACTTGCGCCCTTAAAGTTACTAAAATAGCCGACATACGATCGAAACTTCAAACCACGGTACATTTACGCTTAAAGACCTATTGACTTGCGCCCTTAAGTTCAACCTGTTCACTTCTGCAGCCTTGCATCCCAACCAAAAAACCACACTTCTTTTCAACGACATGCCCACCGACACATAACCCTTTTCTTCTTCTTTTTATTGAAAGAAATTTTTTTTTTTTTTTTTAAGAAGAAAAAAAAACCTGGAGGAAGAGACAAGCGAAAAGCTCGGGATACACTTCATACATCAGACAGAAAAGTCAACAAGCCACTCCCAAGAAAGGGAGAAGCAATATACTTGTAAATGAAGAGCCCAGGCCCATCTTCGCAGCATCTCCGAGGAGGTGTCAGATCCCTGCGTCCAGCCATTGGCCTTTCGGGATTCTGGAGCCGGGCAGTCTCAAGTCATAGCCAAAAATATTGATTGCACCGTTATAGAGCAACGGCCTGGAGATCAGGGACAAGGGGGAGGAAGGGGGGGGGGGGGGTGGAGGGGGGGGGGGGGCAGCAGTGGTGGGGCAGGAAGAGAGGGTTGTATGCAAATGGCCATGTCCCAAGCGAGGATCTGAGGGCTTACAAAGACAGCAACAGGGAGACGATTGCATTTCAGGGGGGGGGGGAGGGAGGGGCGAGAAGGGGGGAGGAGGGAGGGGGGGGGGGGGGGAGAAACTCATGTAGTCCCAAACCACGCAATGATTCCTGTATTACAGCAGGGGTCAGGGGAGACAGAGAGTGGGCGGGGGTAGGGGGGAAGTGATGGGACAGGGGTGGGAGAAGAGGGATGTGAAGGTGGGAGGTGGGGGGCGGGGGGGGGGGTGGATGAGGTCGAGAAGAAGAGAGCAACAGAAGCAATACTGACAGCAGCAAAAACAATAATTAGCATAGTGAGAAGAACAAGAAAAAAAGAAGTAAAGGAAGAGCAACGAGACAACGAGAAGAAGAAGAAGAAAACGAAGACGAGGAAAAATCAAGAGAAGGTGTATGAGAAGAAAAAGGAGTGAAAAGAGGAGGAAGAGAAGAAGAAAAACAACGACAATAAAAAGGAGAGGAAGAAGAAGTAGAAAGAGGAGGAGGGCGATGATGAAGGGAATGAAGGTGAGATAAATGTCAAAGATGAAGAAGACGAGGATTGTGATTTTTTTTTAAAAAGGCAAAACATAAAATACAAGGTCAATGCAGAAGATGAGGGTGAGAACTGAGAGTACATAGGACATGCAAAATAAAGAACCGTGAAGAAGATGAGGTTGAAAGAGTAGCCAAAACATGTACAATAGGACGATGAAGAGGATGAAGTGGAAAAAATGAGATCAGCAGTAGACAGAACATGAAAACCAGGACGATGAAGATGAAGAGGATTAGGAGAAAGAAGGACAAAAAGGAGGAGACGATAACGGGACCGCTAGATGGATGACTCCAATTGACTTGTCTGATGTGGGATTCCAAAGGTTCTCCCGTGAGGAAACCCGTAATAGCGCTAGTGTGGAGCCATCATTAACACCCTGACCACGGCTGGACCGGAATGGGGTGGTAAGGAACAGCCTCCCTGTCTCCCTCTCTCTTGTTCATTCACTCATATGGGGAGTGTGTGTGTGTGTGTGTGTGTGTGTGTGTGTGTGTGTGTGTGTGTGTCTGTGCGTGTGTCTGTGTGTGTGTCTGTGTCTCTGTGTGTGTGTGTGTGTGTGTGTGTGTGTGTGTGTGTGTGTGTGTGTGTGTTTCTGTGTGTCTGCGTGTGTCTGTGTCTCTCTCTGTGTTTTTCTTGTGTGTGTGTGTGTGTGTGTGTGTGTGGCTATGTGTGTGTGCGCGCGCGTTTGTATGGAAGCGCGTGCGCGCGCGCATGCGTTTGTAAATGAGCTCGTGTGCGCGTCCCAGCGTAAACAAAAATCAAACAACTGCAAGCAGCTTGAAGACAATAGGCATAAAGCCCTGAGAAGTTTGCAAAACAACAACAACAAAAAAACATAACAACGATATAAAAACAATAGTTAGTAACGAAAACTTGCCGAACGACTAATTTCAATATGAGCTCTAAGTGTTTTACGTCCAACCACATGAAAACAAAAAGACAACAACAACAAAAAAACAAAAAAAAACGTGATAATGGAAATAAACTGAGCAACTCCATCGTGCTGCAAACATACATCATGACACCTTCCTCCCAACCAACAAATACACTGAAAAAGAATTCACAACATTAATCAATGCAGTCTGGAATCTGTCGATGATAAAATAATCAGTGGCCATAACGCAGAAAAGGTCCCCAGAAAAGATCTGGAAGAAGCTATGGAAGTCAAGAGTCTAATATTCAAAGCGAAAGTATTCTGTAACAAACTACAAAGCGAAAGTATTCTGTAAAAAAAACTACAAAAAATCACCGGACATACCAACCAGTCAGCTTTCGAATGCCACTGGATGCGCTTCCAGGAGTAGTATTTGGCTGGACACAGCATGGAACAGAGTGTGGGGAAGACCAAGGGAGGGAGACAAGGTCCGAAACGGTTGAAAAAGAAGTGAAGGGGAATGGCTATACCTGGGGGAAGAAGTGAAGGAGAATGGCTATACCTGGGGGGAAGTGAAGGAGAATGGCTATACCTGGGGGAAGTGAAGGGGAATGGCTATACCTGTGGGATGAAGGGAAGGGGATTTGCTATACCTGTGGGATGAAGGGAAGGAGAATGGCTATACCTGGTGGAAGAAGTGAAGGAGAATGGCTATATCTGGGGGAAGAAGTGAAGGAGAATGGCTATACCTGGGGGATGAAGTGAAGGAGAATGGCTATACCCGGGGGATGAAGTGAAGGAGAATGGCTATACCTGGGGGAAGAACTGAAGAATGGCTATACCTGGGGGATGAAGTGAAGGAGAATGGCTATACCTGGGGGATGAAGTGAAGGAGAATGGCTATAGCTGGGGGAAGAAGTGAAGGAGAATAGCTATACCTAGGGGATGATGAAGTGGAGGAGAATGGCTACACCTGGGGGATGAAGTGAAGGAGAATGGCTATACCTGGGGAATGAAGTGAAGAAGAATGGCTATACCTGGGGGAAGAAATGAAGAATGGCTATACCTGGGGGAAGAAGTGAAGGAGAATGGCTTCACCTGGGGGAAGAAGTGAAGGAGAATGGCTATAACTGGGGGATGAAGTGATTGAGAATGGCTATACCTGGGGGAAGAAATGAAGAATGGCTATACCTGGGGGAAGAAGTGAAGGAGAATGGCTTCACCTGGGGGAAGACGTGCAGGAGAATGGCTATACCTGGGGGAAGAAGTGAAGGAGAATGGCTATACCTAGGGGAAGAAGTGAAGGAGAATGGCTATAACTGGGGGATGAAGTGAAGGAGAATGGCTATACCTGGGGGATGACGTGAAGGAGAATGGCTATACTTCGGAGAAGAAGTGAAGGGGAATGGCTATACCTGGGGGAAGACGTGCAGGAGAATGGCTATACCTGGGGGAAGAAGTGAAGGAGAATGGCTATACCTAGGGGAAGAAGTGAAGGAGAATGGCTATACTTCGGAGAAGAAGTGAAGGAGAATGGCTAAACCAGGGGGGAGATCACTGACACAGCACAAGTTAGGCAGCAGTAAAGGTCTCTAAGGACAGAGCATGGAATTAGAGAAGACGTTGGATCATTTGTGCTGCTAAAATCGCTCATTGTATCTATCTATCTATAATATATATATATATATATATATATACATATATATATATATATGTTTGTGTGTACACACACACACACACACACATATATATATATATATATATATATATATATATATATATATATATATATATACGCTACTTTTGACAGTCAGTATTGGATGTCGAAATACATTTCCTTAATATCAAAGAGTATACTTTTACACATGCTTTAACAAGCACGTAATAATATCATAACTATAATTTCAAATATGTATTATTTTTCAATAACCTCATGTTTGACAACATTAAAACCCCTCTCCAACTGACTGCAAAATGGATGGTTT
>NC_134897.1:8717401-8739901 GCF_041734735.1 Babylonia areolata | reverse complement strand
CGTGAGAAGACAAAAAGACAGGATTTTTTGTTTGTTTGGATGGTAAGGGGTGAGGGAATAATGTCACTGATCCGCTTTAAAAAGTGTGTGGTGTCACTCGAGTAACAAGCTGAAACAAGATGACTGAAGACACTGTACTGAACTGAACAACAGGGGATATGTATTTAAAACAAAAAAAAAGCAAATAAACAAACACAAACATACATATGAGTGGGGGTACCAAAGGAACTTCAACCCCTACCGTTCTGGTGGCATCAGACTATTGTAGCGTAGTATGTTTACTGCTGGAATGGCCAGAACAGCCCAGAACAGAGTGCGATGGCGAGGGGTCGTCGATGGCCTATGCTTCACCAGGAGCGATGGGCAAAATGATGAATGAATGATGTTTACTGCATTGTGTTGTATTGTACTGTTTCGTGTTTATTGATTGTATTGTATTGTATTATTTTTGTCACAACATATTTTTCTTTGAATTAATTTTCTATTACACTGTCTGCACGTTTATCAAGGTATATTTTTCTGCAAAAATTTTCCCGTGTACAGCACTAATGTTGGCATGTGTTCCTTTACGAGCTCTAAGTGAGTGCTGCATACAGGTCCTCGATTTATCGTCTTATAAGAAAGACTAGCACCTGGACCACCACTCAAGGTATAGTTGAAAGGTGACAATAAATTCCCTGGACTTGAACCCCTGAACACCGTGGGCACTCACTCACCTCCTGGTCAGGCGCGTTACCACCGGGATACCACCACTCCACAAGACTGGGCCCGTAGGTCAACACAGTCCGTTGGTGTGTGTGTGTGTGTGTGCGCGCGCACCGCAGCACCCGGTAACCCTGGCCGTTATTAAACAAACGGCCACCAACAAACAGACCGGTAACCAGTCACCCATTGCCAATCCTGCCACCCAACAGGAAGCACGCCGAGGCCAATAAGAAGTGAAGAGTGGTCTCCCCCTACTGCCCAAAGTTCACGTCTGGCCGATAGATGACGTCTTCTCCAACCCCCTCCTCCCCCCCCCCCCCTCCCACACCCCACCCCCTCCCCCCACCCTTCCTTTTCCGGCCTTACAGTTTTAGTCCAAGTTTCAAGGAGGAGTCGAAGCGTGCGGACTGATCCATATAGGCTACACCACATCTGCCTTAAGAAAAAAGGGAGAGGGGTGGTGGGAGTAGATGCCTGATGTATGAACGGATCCAATGCGCTGGTTAGTCTCGTGCGTTTCTCTCATCACTGCATCGCACCCTTTCGTCATCACATCCCACACATACATGTCAACCCCGCTTTTTTTTTGTTAGTTTCTGTACTGTGTTTTTTTGTTTTTTTTTGGTTCTAGTTTGTTTTTATATAGCAAACGTTTTTCTGCTAATATACTCGTACTTTCTCAGGCATACACGTTTCTTTCACAATTACATTGCATCCTAAAACTTCATTATCATCCCACACTCACATCTCAAACCCGATTTTTGTCTTGTACTGTATTGTTTTGTTGTTGTTTTTGGTTCTAGTTTCCTTTATCAAGCAGCCATTTTTCTGCTGATTTTGACAATCTCGTACTTTCTCTGGCCTGTACGTTTCCTTCATAATTGCATCGCATCCTTATACTTCATTATCATCCCGCAATTACATGTCAACCCTGCTTTTTTGTTTTGAACGGTATTGTTTTGTTGGGTTTTTTTGTTTTTGTTTTTGTTTTTTGTTGTTTTTTTGTTGTTTTTTTGTGGGGGGAGTGGAGGGGGTTCTACTTTGTTTCATCAAGCCAGCAGTTTACTGCTTTTTTCGACAAACTCGTACTTTATCAGTTTCTGTACCCTCTTCATGGGACGCAAATGCCCATGTCTAAAGTGACAGATTAAACCCCTAACCACGCGCGCGCACGCACGCACACACACACACAGAGGCACACACACACACACGCACACACACACACACACACACACACACACAGAAGAAGAAACGAACTAAAATTATCGGAGGAACACACAGGCGCGACAGAAAGGGGTTAGTTAGTAAAACCCCCACGGTCTCCAGTGCTCGACTTGTGACTGCTGTTATCACATTACTGGTGACGCAAAAGACTGCCTGCCTGAGTGCAGGGGTAGAGAAGTGCGAGGAAGACAGAACAGTTTTATCAACGCGCCGCTGGCTTCATCTCCCTACAGTCCACAGACTTCTCTTGGGACATGGTGGGACCCGCTGTTTACAGTGCAGTTCTCAATCCACTCCAGACACGCATACTACGCTTACCAACGCACGAGCGCGCAAACATACGCGCGCATACACACACATACGCATACACACACACGCATACACACACACGCGCGCGCGCGTGCGCACACACACACACACACAGAAACGAGCGCGCGCGCACAGAGAGAGAGAGAGATGAAGAAAAAAGAGAAAGAGAGGAAGAAACAGAGAGAGGAGAGACAGACAGACAGACAGACAGAGTACCAGAGAGAGAGAAGAGAGAGGAAGAAACAGAGAGAGGAGAGACAGACAGACAGACAAGCAGGACAGACAGTCAGACAAAGAGACAGACAGACAGACAGACAGAAAAACAGACACACACTTATTGACATGATTTATTGTCCATTCAGTCATGTAGACAAGAAAACGAAATTCAGAGACCTAATAAACATAAGTCAGTATTCCTAGACATCTCATCTATCTGGCGCGCACTCTCACGCATACCCACCCAACACACACACACACACACACACACACACACACACACACACACACACACACACACACACACACGAAAATACAAAAGAGGAAGGGAGAGAGAGTGTCAACGTTAATCATTAACTTTATATAAGATGTTGCGTTTCTTCAGAAAAAAAATGGAACAGAACAGAAGACAGGCAGACAGAAAGAAAGAGGGAAAATGGAAGAAGAAGAAAGAAAGAAAGAAAGAAAGAAAGAAAGGAGTGAATAGGGAAAGAAAGTAAAGAACGCCATGACAACAACAGAACAGGTGAAAAGCCCGTCTAATTTAGAACTTGTATGAAGAAAGAAAGAAACAAACAAACAAACAAAGCAATGACAACAGATCAGGTGAAACGTCAGTCTGGCTTAAAACCTGAAAGAAAGAAAGAAAGAAAAAAGAAAGAAATGAGTGAAAAAAGGGGGGGGGGGGGGGAGAGAGAAGGAACACAAGTAAATCTTGGACAACAACAGAACAGGTGAAACGTCAGTCTGTACAACTTTCACCAGCAAAAAGTGCAGAAACTGAATACTGAAAATAACATTGACGGGCGCAATAGCCGAGTGGTTATAGCGTTGGACTGTCAATCTGAGGGGCCCGGGTTCGAATAACGGTGATGGCGCCTGGTGGGTAAAGGGTGGAGATTTTTACATCAATGTGCAGACCTGCTAGTGCCTGAACCCCCTTCGTGTGTATATGCAAGCAGAAGATCAAATACGCACGTTAAAGATCCTGTAATCCATGTCAGCGTTCGGTGGGTTATGGAAACAAGAACATACCCAGCATGCACACCCCCGAAAACGGAGTATGGCTGCCTACATGGCGGGGTAAAAACGGTCATACACGTAAAAGCCCACTCGTACGCATACGAGTGAACGCAGAAGAAGAAGAAGAAGAAGAAAATAACATCAACGACAGGTGGTGGAGATGAAAACGGTGAAAAACAAAATTTGTACGAGTATGCTGATTTTCAACTGTACAACTTTCACCAGTAAAATGAAACAAACAACAACAAAAAAGTACAGACGAGAAACACCTAATGTTTACCTTGATGCTTGCCTGTGTGCATGATGTGTGTAACATACTGGGGGTATCACTGAAATATTGAAAGGTCCTTTCTCTGTGACCCTCCACCGTCTGTGAAATCCTAGTATGATGTGTATAGTGAGCATTTATGCCTTTATTGTGTGTGTGTGTGTGTGTGTGTGTGTGTGTGTGTGTGTGTGTGTGTGTGTGTGAGAGAGAGAGTCAGTGTGCAGGGTATGCCGGGAGCGGGGGTAGAATGCATAAGTGTGTATGTGTGTGTGTGAGAGAGAGAGAGAAGGAGGGAGTAGAGAGAGAGAGAGAGAAGGGAGGGAGGAGAGAGAGAGAGAGAGAGAGAGAGAGAGAGAGAGAGAGAAGGGAGAGGAGAGAGAGAGAGAGAGAGAAGGGAGGGAGTATAGAGAGAGAGAGAGAGAGAAGGGAGGGAGTATAGAGAGAGAGAGAGAAGGGAGGGAGTATAGAGAGAGAGAGAAGGGAGGGAGTATAGAGAGAGAGAGAGAGAGAGAAGGGAGGGAGTAGAGAGAGAGAGAGAGAGAAGGGAGGGAGTAGAGAGAGAGAGAGAAGGGAGGGAGTAGAGAGACAGAGACACAGAGAGAGAATGGAGTAGAGAGACAGAGACACAGAGAGAGAATGGAGGGAGTAGAGAGAGAGACAGAGAGAGAATGGAGGGAGTAGAGAGAGAGACAGAGAGAGAAGGGAGGGAGTAGAGAGAGAGACAGAGAGAGAAGGGAGGGAGTAGAGAGAGAGAGACAGAGAGAGAAGGGAGGGAGTAGAGAGAGAGAGACAGAGAGAGAAGGGAGGGAGTAGAGAGAGAGAGAGAAGGGAGGGAGTAGAGAGAGAGAGACAGAGAGAGAAGGGAGGGAGTAGAGAGAGAGAGACAGAGAGAGAAGGGAGGGAGTAGAGAGAGAGAGAGAGAAGGGAGGGAGTAGAGAGAGAGAGACAGAGAGAGAAGGGAGGGAGTAGAGAGAGAGAGACAGAGAGAGAAGGGAGGGAGTAGAGAGAGAGAGACAGAGAGAGAATGGAGGGAGTAGAGAGAGAGAGACAGAGAGAGAATGGAGAGAGTAGAGAGAGAGAGACAGAGAGAGAAGGGAGGGAGTAGAGAGAGAGACAGAGAGAGAATGGAGGGAGTAGAGAGAGAGAAGGGGGAGTAGAGAGACAGAGAGAGAATGGAGAGAGTAGAGAGAGAGACAGAGAGAGAATGGAGAGAGTAGAGAGAGAGAGAGAAGGGAGGGAGTAGAGAGAGAGAGAGAGAGAGAGAGAAGGGAGGGAGTAGAGAGAGAGAGACAGAGAGAGAAGGGAGGGAGTAGAGAGAGAGAGAGAAGGGAGGGAGTAGAGAGAGAGAGACAGAGAGAGAAGGGAGGGAGTAGAGAGAGAGAGACAGAGAGAGAAGGGAGGGAGTAGAGAGAGAGAGACAGAGAGAGAAGGGAGGGAGTAGAGAGAGAGAGAGAGAGAATGGAGGGAGTAGAGAGAGAGAAGGGGGAGTAGAGAGACAGAGAGAGAATGGAGAGAGTAGAGAGAGAGAGACAGAGAGAGAAGGGAGGGAGTAGAGAGAGAGACAGAGAGAGAGAGAGCTCACACCCAGAAAACAACTCATTCTAATCGATTTCCAGGTCTTGTGTATACGATATATTCAAGACATCTCAAACATATAGTTTAGGTGTTTTACTCTCAAAACAGACAACACATTTCTGCCCACAGTCCCATATCATAATCATATGGAAGGTGTCCTGATCGTGAACTCACATCCATTGCTCCCTGTGGTTTCCTGGTGCCGAGAAATGGACAGAATGGATGTTGGGTGATTGGTTGCATGTTTGTTGGGAAGCCGGAAGAATCTGCTTGAAAACAACATCATTGACTGATGGTGGAGATGGAAGGGGTAAAAAATGTCACATAATTAGTCTGATTTATAGCTGGTACAACTTTCATCAGCAAAAAGAAAGAAGTCAAAGGAGACGTCCAGACAGGAAACGCCCACTGCTTGCTTTGAAGTTTGTATGTGAACACGATCTACATACTGGAGGGTATTTTTGAAATATTGCAGGATCTGGTTTCTTGTGGCTCTCTACCATCTATAAAGATTGTAGTATAATGTGTATAATGCGCGCTGCTGCCTCTGCTTTTTGTGTCCGTGTGCGTCAGTGTGTGTGTGAGGGGAGAGGGTTGGGGGGGCATAGGCGCGAGCTCGTGCACGCCTATATATATATATATATATATATATATATATATATATATATGTGTGTGTGTGTGTGTGTGTGTGTCTGTGTCTGTGTGTCTGTGTGTGTGTGTGCATGCGGGGTGGTCTGGGGGTGGGGGAGAGCTGGATGTGCGTGTGTGTGTATGTGTTCGTTCGTTATTCAAATTAATGTCTTTTCACTGAAATTGATATTGACGGAAGTGTGTTTGTGTATGTGTGTGCGTGTACATATGTGCCTGCGTGTGTTTATGTGTGTGTGTGCATGCATAAGTGAAAGAGAGAGAGAGAGAGAGAGAAAGAGCGGTGGAGCGCGAACAAGCGAGCGAGTGAGAGAGAGGTGGGAAAAGTGGAGAGACAGAGAGATATATACCACACCAGGCAGAGCACAACTGATTCTAATCGATTTTGAGGTGTTGTGTTTAAGTTATACACAGGACATCCAAAACCTAAATCTTTAGGTGTTTGCTCTGAAAACAGACAACAAGACATCACTGTCCACAGTCCTATGCCTACATATATATATGTGTGTGTGTGTGTGTGTGTGCGTGTGCGCACGCGCGGATGTGCGTGTGTGAATGTGAATCCAAACATACATTCACACGGCTTACGTTCTGAAAATAGATAACCCATCCCCTGCATGCAATCCCCAGGCAGCTTTCCTCTGGTGGATGTCCTGATGACGGCCTCACATCGATAGTTCTCTGAGGACTGTCGGCGCCGGGAAATCGACAGGATACTGGCTGAAATGCTTGTTTATGGGGAAAACCTCCAATCGCCTTGAGAATAACACCAGTAATAGGTGAAACACGAGGCGAAAATATGTACACTCTTGCGTCCATCCATCTGTATTTCCTGTGTGTTTCTGTTGTGTTTCTGGTTGTTGCTGCTATTGTTGATGTTTTTGTTGTTGTTTGTGATTTGGCTGTCCGTCTCTATTTTCTTCGTGTTTGTCATGTTGTTGTGGTTGTTGCTGCTGTTGAAGTTGTGTCTATCTATCGTTATTTCCTTCTCTGTTCTATTGTTGTCGTCGTCGTAGTGGTGGTGGTTTTCTTTTTAAGTAACTAAAGTAAAGGCGCCGACGACCTAGTGCAATGACACACGTACAACCTATTGAACGAAAACACATGTTTACGCATTAGCAGAATTAATACTTTGGCGGTTTTTACCAATACCTTCACCTCTCCTCCTGGGTTCTGAATAAAAAGTAAGCGAAACCCCCATGTACGTGAGTTTCTTGGGGAGCTAAGGTATAAACATAAAATAGATAAATATGTATATAAATCAGAGATACGTGGCGTAGGGTTTTGCTCTTATCCCCTTCGGTCTTTTCGTTTTGTTGTTGTTGTTTTTGTTTCTGGGTTGGGTTTTTTTTTCATTATTTTAATTGAACTTCAAGTAAAGTTCCATAAGTCCTCTGGGAATAGAAAATGATGCATTATTCATCATATCAAACAGCACCCAGACATGTACACTACAAAAGAGATAAACTACGGTGAATAAAACTTATGTGCCAAAGATTATAATGTATATTATATATATATACATAACTTTCACTCTACATAATGATATACATATACAGAGAGAGAGAGAGAGTGTGTGTGTGTGTGTATGTGTAGGCGCACGTGCCCTTTCATGAGCACCTATCCAGGCAACCTCGTTTTTCTTCCCGATAGCAATAACTACACACACAAGAGGACTACACATACTATAGCAATAGCTACAGACCCAGGAGGACTACACATACTACAGCAGTAACTACAGAACCAAGAGGACTACACATACTTTAACAATAACTACAAACACAAGAGAACAACACATACTACAGCAATAACTATACACACAAGAGGACTACAATACTGTAGCAATAACTACAGACACAAGAGGACTACACATACTGTAGCAATAACTACAGACACAAGAGGACGACACATACTGCCATGAGCAAGGAAAAAAAATCGACAAATAAGCTCATTTTGTCAGAAACTTCAAGTTCCAAAGTTCGAATTACGCGCAGGCTTGCAGTTTGCCCCACATCTACCCGCGGTCCCCTGTCCCCCACTTCACTTCTAAGTGGTGGTCTGGAACATTCAAGTGTGGCTAAACACCGACCCCCCCCCCCCCCCCCACCACCACCACCACCACCACCAACACCCCCCAGCCCCCACGTCCCCATGCCATTGTCTGTGAACGTGAACGAGCGCATGGCATCGAACACTTCAAAATCATTTTGCTCTCCCGATGGAATGTTGCTACGAGTGGTTCCAAATGCTCGTAATTCAACCTTAACTCTCTCCACACGAACGGCAAAAGAGACGACGTTAACAGCGTTTCACCCCAATTACCACCATCAAAATATTGCAAGCGGAAGGCTCTTATACTGAAGAGGTGAATGTTGACAAAGAATACCACAATTCTGACGACGGAAGCTAAAGGTTGGGTCATTGAGACACCCACTGGACATCCGAGGGGTCTGTGTAGCGGAGAAGAGAGGACTGGCCGTACTGAGTGAGTTAAAACCAGAGGATCAAGCACTGCCAATAAACCCGAGCGTGACAGTATTTCACACTAATATCAAAAGTGTGTGTTTCAGCTAACAATCAATTGTAAGTCAGAGAGCAGGGGAACTTTTTTGGTCTGTACAGTTTTCAAAAATGTTTTTAATGCATTAACAATGAAATCTAGAGAAAAAAATGAAGAAAAAAGACACATTTTAGGATCGCAGAAGGTAAACAGAGGAAGAAGGAAGGAAAGAAGGAAAAGAACTAAGGATGGAACGCAACAAGAGAAGAGAGGACTGGCCGTACTGAGTGAGTTAAACCTATCTAGTAGGTTACTGGACCGGAAGCCGCATACTTGGTGGAAAACGTGCGCTACATATATTCGGGGCTTGGTTTATGAAATGAAATAAACTATTGAAAAATAAATGAAAAATAAATGAAATAAAATCAAATGATAAAGAAATAAAGAAAAATATTTTAAAATATAAAACAGCCCGAACAACTGTGGTCAGTGGTGATAAGACAGGCAGTGTGTGTGTGTGTGTCCGCGGTGTGTTGGGTGGGGAGAAAATCCTTTGAGAGAGAGAGGAATACACACAGTCAAATACACGAACTCTCTCTCTCTCTCTCTCTCTCTCTCTCTCTCTCTCTCTCTCTCTCTCTCTCTCTCTCTCTCTCTCTATCTATCTATCTATCTATCTATCTATCTATCTATCTCTCTCTCCACTGTGTTGGAAGGGGAGGAAATCTTTTGAGAGGCAGAGAGAAAAGTCAGGCTGCCCCGTGTATGTAGATAATGACGATGTTGATGATGGCGATGATGATGATGATGATGATGACGAGTGTACACATGATGATAGTGGTGATGGTGGTGTAAATTATAATGACAACAACGATGACAGTGATAAAATCAAAGCATAAATCATTAGAAGAACTCATCAAACAAATCCTTTGTTGACGCTGGTTGAACGAGGCACACACAAACTGATTCATATCAATCAACAGATAAAAAAAAATTACACGACTTTTAAAAACAAGACCGAAAAGATGGAAAAGAGAAAAAACCGAGGACAGGTCGGTCACTGTTTAAAAAAAGACTTAGGATCGAGGACAGAGTTTTTTGGTTGTTGTTGGTTTTTTTGTTTTTGTTTTTTTAGTTATTAAAAAAAAACCAACAAAAAAGCTGTGCTGTGCGTGAGAAAAGCAAAGAGATCTTGAGCAAATTCGACGGAAACGATAAAAGGTTTCTTCTGTACGTAAGCATGCACAGGAACGCGTGTGCATCCAGATTAAGAATGCACATCATCTGTCACATTTGATGTCTTGTAGCTACTTCCCTGATTTATTATAAGGGGTGAGAGGGGGGAATAAATCAGTTGGGGGGAGGGAGGATTGGATGTAAGGGGGCGAGGGGAGAGGCGTGAGGATGATTTTTATTTGGTTTACGAAGACATTCATGGCTAGGCGAATTATGATGAATATGATGATGATGAAGACGATGATGACTGAGCCATTTTACGAAAGTTGTTTAATTGAAAAAGGAAGACGTCCTATGGTTTGATGACGATGCCAATGATGATGATGAAGACGATGATGGTGGTGATGATGGTGGTGGTGGTGGTGAAGGTAATTGTCATGGTGATAAAATAGGAATCAAAGATTGTGACGATGATAATCGCGATAAGTGCTGGCCTTCTCTATCTCACAACCTCAATCCAACCTTTCCCCCCCCCCCCCCTCTCTCTCTCTCTCCCTCTCTTTCTGTGTGCATCAGGAGGCTTAAACCTGTTCCTGTTTAGGAAGGGGGGGGGAGGCCCAGGGGAACAGGTTTGGGAGGGGGCGGGGGACCGCTAAGAGGCCACAGGCAGGCTGGGTTTAACTTTAAGTACTATCAAGATGAGTACCAGACATTTGTTTAGAACACATTCAAATGGCCCTGACCTTTTTCTTTGAAGGTTTTACCCTTTTTTTAAAGCATAACTAAGAAGAAAAAAAATTTAACACTGCGTGGACTGAAGAGATGTTTTCCTGCCTTTTATTCCTCTACCGTTGTGTTGTTCTATTGAATAGGAGTTCTTTTTAAAATTCACAATAAACTGTGATATGTGATTGTAACAAGACTGATTTCTTGTACAATCATGTCCCAACCACATGTTGAGAGGAGTCAAACGTTTCAGATTACACTCCTTCAATCCAGAAAAAATTAACTCACTATTTTTTTTAACAGATATCTTCAACAGTCTATTGAACTATATACGACAGACTTAACAACATAAAATCAAAACCACACCAAAAAAAAAAATTGTAAACTCAAGCGAAACGGGGAATAAACTACCCCCAGAATAGACTCTTCCGGTTGGAAAGAAAACAACACGGAAGGTGGGTGGAGTGGACGGACGGACAGCCAGCGAAGCAGTTTTAAATGAAAAGGCAACAAAACTGAAGAGGAGGACGAACACAAGCAAAGCACCATGACTCACTGTCCCTGCCTCATTTCCGCAACACGACCCCGCGTCAGGCCAGCGCCGCCCAAATCACAGCAGCTTAATCCATCCCGATGGAAACCAATAAATCTGACTGGCCGAGACAAATTGCCGGGGACGCCAGAGAGAGAAAATTCGTCAGAGGGTGGAGGGCGATACGGAAATTTCCAATTACCACGACACGCGGAACAAGTTACTTGCGACAGGTTACCTGAATTATTTCCGGGAAAAACGAGGAACTTGATATCGTTATTGCACTTTCACTTTCTTTTTAATTAAAAAAAAAAAAAGAATACCAGATTTCCACAGGGATTTGCACAAGTGTGCGATTTTGTTTAGAGTGAATTTAAAAACGAGAAATATTTTTGCCAGTATGCTTGCCATGAGGTGCACATAAATGGTTGCACACGGTCAAACTGATACTGTGATGAAGATTTCTTCCCAGCAGCATGCCGATGTCAAAATAAAAGTTAAATCCGCAAATGGTCAGTTCGTGTTCTAATACAGGCTCATCAGAAGTTACAAACTGAAGTGTGAACTATCTGTTCAAATACAACTTTTCAGCATCATATTGCAGTGAATTAATCAGAAAGCTTTCAAGAATACCTGGGCAGACAGATGATCACACGGATGAAGACAGATGGGCAGACGGACGGACAGATAGAAGATAGAGACAGACAGACAGACAGACAAATAGATAGATAGATAGATGGATGGATGGATAAACAAATGCATACACAGACACATACATACCCAGTGTAGGTTGACAGATCCACTGGACATACAAACAACATCATTTGAAACAGAGTCAATTATATTCTCACAAGATTCTAACTGAATACGCACTGAACAATGCGGTGCATATCTGCCAGCTCCTTGTGGGCCCACTCTGTAATATCACTGCCATCCTTGGAGGCCTTTTGACTGTTTCCATTCCTCACCTCACCATTGCAAAATAGGAACAGGTTATTTGGTCGCCCTTACATGAAACACGACAAAATGAAGAAGAAAACACAAGGACACCATGACTCACTGTCCGTGACCCTCACCTTTCTGATATGACCCTGGTGCAGCCAACGCAACGAATATCACGTGCGATTCATTTCCATCGATGGAAGCCTGTAAAACTGTCTGGCTGAGGTAACTCGTTTGGATTGATGGATGACGGAATTTGTCAGGAGCGACACGGAAGTGTTCAATTACCGCGACAGTCAGAACAAATGATTTGCAGCCAGTTACCTAAACATTAGGGGAGAGTGGGGAAGTTTACACCATAATCTAACATACTTTTTTCAGCTTCAGGATTTAAGAAAGGAGAATATCATGGGGTGGTCGTACTGTATGTCGATTATGTATGAATACGAGAAATGATAAGCATACTCGTAGTATGTTTAAAATTATCGTGTCTTCAAGCGGTTCCGTACAAATAAACTGCAACACTATCCGTCATTATTATCCTTATTTTTAATTTACACACACACACACACACACACACACACACACACACACACACACACACACACACACACACACACACATGCAAACATACATATACACACATGCATATGTATACAGACACACGCATCCACGCAAGGACTCACACACGTTCTCATACACACACACACACCACCACCACCACCGCCACACATCACATACACCAAGAGTCAAGGGGCAGGGAAAGACAAGCAGACAGACAGAAACAGAGAGCGACAGAGACATGGAGAGAAAAACAAAACAAAACAGAACAACTGACGAACAAGACAATCAGCACTGCGCATCTCCAAAGTCTTCTCATCTCTGCAACTCCTCCAGCGGCTGCACAAACACCCGCCCCCATTGCTGGCTGTCCATTGTTTGCTGTGACAGTGGCTGTCACACTTCTCGCTGATGTCTTCTGAGTTCAAACCCTCCCTCCTCTCAAATTGCGCACGTTACTGATATCAGACACACACACCCCCACCTCATCTTCTTTCCTCCACATTGCGCCTTCCTCGCCCCCACCTTCTGCCCCACCCCACCCCACCCCCGTCACCTCCACACCCTCCCTCACGGATATCCAACACCCCCCTCATCCTGTTACCCCACTCCCTGTCTCCCTCCCCTCTCTCCCCCGCTCCGGTTCGCCAAGAGATAATGCCCATCTCAGGATTGGTTGCTGTTATGAGTCACAAGGTTGATCGATAAAGAAAAAGAACAAGTCTTGGCCTACCCCTCTCGGTTCTTATCTCCCCTCACTGCAGACTGGACGGATGGGGGGAGGGGGGAGGGTCTGAGTAAGGTGGTGGAAGGGAAGCTAGGAATGCACCCCCACCCCCACCCCCCGAAACCCTACCCCCCACTCCACGCACACACGCACACCCTGTTCTCTATTCCATCCTCCTATTTTACAACCACCATTACCCAACAAATAAACATTTCTCTCCATGCTGGATTTGACATGCTGCAGTGGAAGAGAGGCGACCATCGCAAGAAAACACTAACCAAGAAAATCCTATCAGAGACAGTAAATGTTTCTGGTATTCCTCCATGTGTAGAGGAACGGTCTGGACAGTTCGTTCTCATTCGTCTCGGCTCAGGGGAATGGATAGTCACCAATATTCATACAGCTGACCATGGAACGACGAAAATTGCTTGTTCATTCCTCACAGGCATGCACATGTGCGTGCGCGCGCGCGCACACACACACACACACACATACACCACTCTAATATCACTATTACATCTCGCATCACTCAAAGTGAAAAAACGTTGAATCAAACACACACACACACACACACACACACACACACACACACACACACACACACACACACACACACACACACCACTCTGATATCACTATTACGTCTGATATCACTCAAAGGGGAAAAAAACGTTGAATTAGATACACACACACACACACACACACACACACACACACACACGCACACACACACACACCACTCTAATATCACTATTACGTCTGATATCACTCAAAGGGAAAAACACGTTGAATTAGATAAACACAGAGAGAGAGAGAGAGAGAGAGAGAGAGAGAGAGAGAGAGAGAGCGAGCTAATCCTGCCCCCGTCGCTAGTTTTCCGTTGTTTGCTGTGACAGTCATTGTCGTGCATCTAGCTACAGTCTGATTCTGAATTCGGGCCCTCACTCCTCTCACATTCCACCCGTTACTGATACCTGACACCCCCCTCCTCCTCATCCTCCTTCCTCCACTCCGCGTTTTCCTCAGCTCACCCCCTTCTGCCACCCCCCCCCCCCCCACCTCCCAACCTCTTCACCCTCCCTCAGATATCCAACACACCCCTCATCCTTTTACCCCCCGCCCCCCATGTCTTCTTCCCCTCTCTCCCCCGCTCCGGTTCGCCAAGAGATAATGCCCATCTCAGGATTGGTTGCTGTTATGAGTCACAAGGTTGATCGATAAAGAAAAAGAACAATTCTTGGCCTACCCCTCTCGGTTCTTATCTCCCCTCACTGCAGGCTGGACGGAGGGGGGCGGGGGGGGGGGCTGGGTAAGTCACAGAACTTCATCCCCACCTCCCCTGTCCTCTATTCCCCTCTCCCAGTTCTACAACTGCCATTACCAAACAAATACAGCATTTCTCTCCGTGCTGGATTTGACATGTTGCAGTGGAAGAGAGGCGGCCATCACAAGAAAACGCGAACCAGGAAGATCCTATCAGAGATAGTAAATGTCCAGCTATGTGCAGAGGAAATAAATGGCCTGGGCAATTAGCTCACAGAAGCCTTGCATGTCAACAGTCACGCAGCCACCACCATGGAACGAAAATTGTCTTAGGTGACGATAGTTGCATAGCTGACATGCAAAAAAGGGGGGAATCTCTATTCTCAAAGGGAATACAAAGGGAGGGGGCGATAAAACTATGATAAAAAATGTGACATGAAATTTCAGATAAAATTGTAGTTGATTGAAATAGGAAGTAAGGACAACTTCAAATTCAAAAACTAAAAAAAAAAGCTTTCTTTTGGACTCAAGAGAACTAATAAAAGCAAAGACAAAAAACTAAAGTTTATAAAAACCTTTTGGGTGGTAGTTGACTCCTCTTTGTTTTGACACGAAACGTTGTGCATGGCCCATCAAAACAGAAAGTAGTGAGATGTCATCACCCTTTCCCCACACAGGCTTTCCGATTCACACTGTCCTCTTCTCATCACTTGACAACGGGCCTATAGTCCGAAACGTCGTGTCAAAACAAAGAGGATTCAACTACCACCCAAAAGGTTTTTATAAACTTTTAGTTTTTTGTCTTTGAAGAATCCTGCAGTCATTTTTGTCTTCTTCCCTACTAAAAGCAAAATTAAAATAGCAACTTTGGGACAACAAATAAAATTGTTGTTGTGTGTTGGCGTGATGAAAGGAATAAAACTGCTGATGTGCAATGAAACATGCGAAACAATTCGGAACGCTATTTTTTGTTGACAGCTCCAATGGCGTGCTATGGAGAAAATGTTACTCGTTGGCGTGTTTTTGTTATAAATACGTGGCAAAGGACTGCTTCCTCCATGGCCACTTATGCACGTATAACACCCACCCACGCAAGCTCGCGAACCCGCATCTATGCACACACACACACACACACACACACACAGAGAGAGAGAGAGAGAGAGAGAGAGAGAGAGAGAGAGAGAGAGAGAGAACAGTCTGACATCATCATCTTAGATGAACAAACTATAAATAAATAAACGAACACAGAACACACACACACACACACACACACTCTCTCTCTCTCTCTCTCTCTCTCACGCACGCACACACACATACACGCACACATACACACACACACACGCACGCACGCACGCACACACACACACACACACACACACACACACACACACACACACACACACAACAGAAATACAGCCAAGGATGGCGAAATTTGTTCATGAATGTTTCTCTTCTTAATATGCTCATGTTTATGTTTCATTGTGTCTTATAAACTTTAAGGTTTTATGACAATAAAAAGTATTCTATTCTATTCTATTCACACACACACACACACACACACACACACACACACACACACGCACACACTTCGCCACTAAACCTTTCGACATTCTGGACAGTCACAAAATACATTGGCCCACGCGTGCCATCCCCATGAACTCCCCATCCGGCCTCCAGCTGCATTATTGTTGCTGTTGCTACTTTGATCATCACACATGCATGTTTTGTATCCGGGTTTGGACCCTGGGGATAAATTTCCGAACACGAAAAAAGCGGAGTGGAAAATCGTGTTGATGATGGTACACCTTTCTGGTATATGGCTATCTGTTGGCGGCGAGGGGGCAAACCACTGCTACACTTTAGTGTCCCACTTCTTGAAAGTTACCCGACACTTTATGTAGCTATGTAGTCATGAGGTGAGGGGTGTTGATAAGAGTGGCAAATGTAGCCATAAACAGTGGTCATATAATGACATAACACGAAGAAAAAGTATCTCTGTCCATCAGTAAGTACGCTGCATCATTGTTGCTATTGCTGCATTGATTACCACACTTCCCATTGACCCTATCCGTCGATTGGATAGTCTCCAGTTCTGCGCTGTTACTGATTTTTGACAGCGGCTTCTCCCCCACCCCCTTCCAACCTTTCCATCTTCCCTGCACATCTACCCCCCTCCCCACACCCCCCAACGCCTCCCCCTTTCCTCTGTCGGCAGCTCTGGTCAACTGAAAGATAATGTCCATCCGGAAGATTGGTGGCTGGGCCGTTTGTGAGTCGTGGGATGATCGATAGAGACAAGAATATCTCCTTGTATCATTCCCTTTCTGTGTGTGTCCTCCCCCCCCCCTCCTACCCCCTATACCCTCCAGCCCCACCCCCACCTCCTGCCCCTTCTGGCGCCTTCCAAATCCCCTACATCCCTGCCTCTATCCCCAAAGCGCTTTCCGCAATAATACCACCAGTTTTATGTTTTCTCTTTATGCATGTTTTGTATCCAGATCCAGAGTATGGGGCGGGGAGGGGTGTGTGTGGGAAATTTCCATACAGGAAAAAAAATTGTACAGGAAAATCGTGTTGAAGATGGTACATTTCTGTGGGTGG
This sequence comes from Babylonia areolata, assembly GCF_041734735.1. Lineage (NCBI taxonomy): Eukaryota > Metazoa > Mollusca > Gastropoda > Neogastropoda > Buccinidae > Babylonia > Babylonia areolata. Next base: position 8,722,905 of record NC_134897.1, on the reverse strand, counting down.
GAAGAGGCCGACCACTGATTCACTTTCGTTTGCCTCTTCTGGGAGCTGATCGACACTTTATGTAGCTATGTACTCATGAGGGATGGTGATACGAATAGCAACCACAGTCACCAAGACAGGCATACAACTGACACAAGATAAAGAAATTGTCTGTCTATCCACCAGCAAGGAAGCAAGGAGAAACATTATGAAGACAAACTGAACTCCAGTATTCAGTATGATATATCTATTAGATGAAATGGTTTCTTGGTGCTGGTAAAATGATTAGTAGGAAAAGAAAGATAATGGAACACTAAAATCTGGTTGGACAGCTAAAGATCGAATATGTGTCAAAGAGAAATAAAGTGTCATTCCGTTGCAGCTATTTATTTGTATTCTTTCTGTTTGAATACACACACACACACACACACACACACACACACACACACACACACACACACACACACACACGCACGCACACACGCATGCACGCACACACATACACACAAAATGCGCGCACGCGCGCACACACACACACACAGAAACACACACACACACACACACACACACACACACACACACATGTTGTGAGAAAACATCCGAGTTCACAGCAATACCCATTTGCAACCCACACTCTACAATATCCGTCACACAACCCAGAAACTCCCCAGTGCTAATTCTGCTTTATTGTTGCAGCAGATATCGTTATAATTAATCACACTCCTCAGTGACTTCCTAAGAGGCCTTGTGGGGGAGCGAATGTTTGCTACTCATCAGCCGTGCCAGTGACTGATATCCATCTCTCCCTCTCTCCCTCTCTCTCTCTCTCTCTCCTTCATCCCCATCCTGATCACTTCCGGTGTTCTCTTCATGGCTTCGGTTCACTGAAAGATAATGTCCGTTGTGGAACTTGGCTGCCCGTTTGTGAATCACTGGATGATCGATCGATAGCAAAGGGAACAGCTCATTTCCCACCTTCGGCATCACTGTGTGTGTGTGTGTGTGTGTGTGTGTGTGTGTGTGTGTGTTACGGTCTGGGTGCAAACCCATAAGAACATTGTAGGCTCCATCCTCTCCCAATCCACATCCTCCACCCCCACACACCCATTACTCCACCACCACCACCACTTTGTCACCATTACCCACGCGATACGTCGAGTATTTTCTTTATTTCTACAATTTGATGTGATAGTGATTATCACCATATGGTGTGTTGACCGAGTGGTAACGCGTTCGCCTATGAAGCGACAGAATCTGAGCGCACTGGTTCGCATCCCACATGCGCCAGTATTTTTGACAAAAAGAATTATACAATACATATCTACCTTCCTCTTCACTGACATCCGTATTACTATTTAATAAGATAATGATTATTATGAATTCTGCCATGCTCTTCACTGACATCCATTTTACTATTTAATATGACAGTGATTATTATCATTTCTGCCATCCTCTTCGTTGACATCCATTTTACTATTTAATATGACAGTGATTATTATCATTTCTGACATCCTCTTCGTTGACATCCATTTTACTATTTAATATGACAGTGATTATTATCATTTCTGCCACGCTTCTTACTGACATCCAGGTTACTGTCTAATACGACAGTGATTATTATCATTTGTCGTGCTCTTCATTGAAATCCAGGTTACTGATATTTATCATTTCTGCCATGCTCTTCACTGACATTCAGGTTACTATTTAATATGACAGTGATTATCAACATTTCTGCCACGCTGCATGCTGCATTCTAGGTTCCTATTAAATATGACAGTGCTTATTATCATTTCTGCTACGCTCTTTACGACATTCAAGTTCGGTACGGCAACTCCTCTGCCAACAAACTGTTATGGATGTTCATCTGAGGCAGTCCTCTCCCTCCTACCTCCCTCCCTCCCTCCCTCACCCCTCCAGTCCCTGGCTGTGGTTCAAAGAAAGATAGCATCTGTCCTGGGATTTGTTGCCTTTGTGAGTCATGAAATATAATGGACAGGAACAAGAACATCTCTCAGTCCCCCCGGCATTCGGTTCTCGTGTTTTTTGTTTTGCTTTTGTATTTTGTTGCTGTTTTCTTTGGTTCTTCTGATTTGTTCGTGTCTCTTTCTCTGCCTGTCTGTCTGTCTGCCTCTCTCTCTCTCTCTCTCTCTCTCTCTTTGTGTGTGTGTGTGTGTGTGTGTGTGTGTGTGTGTGTGTGTGTGTGTTCGTTCTTTAGTTTAACGTCTTTTCACTATCAGTGATTGTAGACGATTAAAGAATAAAAACATTTTTTTAATAAATAAAAAAGGGGGGAGGGGGAGAGGGAAGAGGAAAACAGAAAAAGTAGAAAACTACCAAAAAAAAAATGCATAACTAACATGCAATTATATTTAACAGTAACAATTCAATAATGATGATAATAATAATAATCAGAAACCATTAACACAATTCTGAAGTACATTAAAGGAATGTAGAAATAGGGCTATCAACTAATGCCTGTGAAAGTTCGACCATAAGAACCTCGTCAGAAATAACATTCCAAAAATCATCTACAGAATAGTCATTCTCTTTGAAATACTTGGGCAAGAAGGTACGTAACTGCTGACAGTGAAACAAACAATGATGCAAGCTGAACTGCTTACCACAGATGAATGTAACATTTTTACTATACTTTATCTTCAGCGCATCATGTTTAATACGTAAGAAAGTAGAGGTTATTAATCTAATATAGCAAGCTGATGGATTCGGTATCTTTTCTTTAATAATATTCTCGGGGAATAATGTCCCTTTATGTTTTAAAAACTTTTCCTTATAACGGTTATGAAATCGACCCCATGCTGATTTTTCTAACAAAGTGTATGCCTCTTTTACGGAAAGACGGACAAATGACGTGTGTGTGTGTGTGTGTGTGTGTGTGTGTGTGTAAGGGCGAGTGTGTGTGTGTGTAAGGGCGAGTGTGTGTGTGTGTGTGTGTGTGTGTGTGTGTGTGTGTGTGTGTTTGGGGATTGCTGTTTATGTTTGTGTGTGTGTGTGTGCGCGCGCGCGCGTGTGCGCGTGCGTGTTTGTTTGGGGGTTGCTGTTTGTGTGTGTGTCTGTCAGTCTGTCTGTCTGTGTCTGCGTGTGTGTCTGAGTGTGTGTGTCTGTGTATATTTTTTGTTTTGTTTTGTTTGTTTTCTGGGGGTGCTGTTGTTACTGCTGCTGCTGTTTTTACAACTTGCACACCGCCCCTAATCCTCCTCCCCCATCTTCCATACTGAGACACAACAGCCCGCACCATCACCCTCCGACCCCTAACTCCTCCTCTGAGGCCACACAACCCATCCCCTATCCTCCATCCCCAACGCCCACCCACCCCCCCAACCCACCACCGTCATCACCAATTCTCTACCATTCCCAACCAACACAACATGTATCTCTATGCACAATCTCAGGAGTGAGGGCAGGAGAGAGATGGGAGAGTGTGGAATGGGGCAGAGAGACGGGGGGGGTGGGGGGCGGCGGGGAGGGGGGGGGGTCGAGGTGGACTGAGCAGTGGGTGTGAGGAGGCGATACAAGAAAACACTAACCGGGGAAATCTCATCGGAGACCGTAAATGTTTCCGGTGTCCCCGCTATCAGCAGAGGCACAGTGCGGGCAGTTAGCTTACATTAGTCTCCCCTCCCCGGGAACTGACTGTCGCCAAATATAGTCATGCCGCCACCCAGAAAGGCGGAGAATTGCCTCCGTATTGGCCACAGGCAGCTGTGGGATTGCTGGCTGGAAGCCAAGGAAATCTCCACTCTCAAACAAGAATATATCTGGAAGGGACGAAGAAGCAGAATCAAATACCCCTTTCTAAAACAGAATATTCCTCCGAAAACGGAGTATGGCTGCCTACATAGCGGGGTAATAACGGCCATACACGTAAAAGCCCACTCGAGTACATAGGAGTGAACGTGGGAGTTGCAGCCCACGAAGAAGCAGAAGAACAAGATCAAGAAAAAGAAGAAACAGAATATAAGTGAATGGATCAAAGAGAAGTAGAATGACATAGCTGGCGTGAGATATCAAATAAATCGCAGTTGACTGGTTGGCATGAAATAGGAAGCAAAATAGCTGGTACAAGTAAAAAAAAAAATAATAATTTAAAAAGTTTGTTCTTTGCACAAGGAAAGGCGACGAAGATGTAATTGAAAAAACTGGCATTGGATATTGAATAATATTGTAGCTGATTAGTTGATGCGAAGCAGGAAGTAACAGCTGATGTGGAATTCATAAAAGCGACTCCAAAGTCATTATCCACCTGGCTGACATCCTACACGCTATACTAAAGTGAGAATTTTTTTTTTTCGTTACATTACTGAAGGGATACTTCTTTCAATTTCTTTGCTCCATGCTGTGATTGCTCATAACACATGCACGCATGCGATCACATAAATACGCACACACGCAAGTCCGTCCGCACGCGCACGCGCACACACACTCTTATCGCAATAAACATCCGTGACGACAGAAATAAAAGATTCTCCATTTGTCCTGTCCGCATTACTTCTTACCCAGCTTCTGGAGAGGAGTATTCATTATTGTTGTTGTTGCTACAGCCATCACACTTCTCTCTCACTTGTCGTTTCGGACGATTTATTATCTCCAATTCGGCCCAGTTACTGGTTTCTATACGAGTTAGTCTCCTACAACCCGGGGCACACTTTTTTTTTTTTTACTCATTCTTACTTGTTGAAGGGGGAAGAGGCCCCTCGATGTATTCCCTGTGATGAGCCTCTCACCGTGAAACACGTGCTCCTTGACTGTTGGGCTCTGCATGACGTTAGACACAGACATGACAAGGCGGTTTCTTTGAAGACCTTGTTTCGTGATGTCACTCCGACGGCGCTGATGGACTTCTTGAAAGAAGTGAACATTTTTAATCAGATTTGAAGGTTTTAAACTATGGAAGTTTTTTAAACTTTGAGTGGAAAGTTTGAAGTGGTGACTCTTTTTAATTGTTTGGTTTTTTTTTTTACTCTTGTAGTAGTTATTAACGTGGCGATAGTCTTGAGATGGCCTCAGCGGTCGGCGAGGCTCTAAGCACCATAATTTCATTTCAACTCCACTCTTTTCCGTCTTTTCCCAACGTCTACCCCCTCCTTCCCTCCTCTGTCACTGGCTGTTGTCTAGTGAAAGATAATGTCCGTCCTGAGATTGCTTGTCCGTTTGTGAGTCACAGGATGATCGACTGAGGCAAGAACATCTCTCTGTCCAATTCCCTTTCTGTATGTTTCGCCAGCTCTGGCGCCCCTTAAATCCCTTCTTCGGCCTCCATTCCCAATTCCCCTTCCTCCAATACATACCACCAGAATAATGTTTTCTCTTTATGCATGTTGCGAAGGGTGGATTTCCCTACAAGAAAAGAGTATCCAGGAAAATCCTGTTGAAGATGGTAATTGTTTCTGGTGTTCAGTTATCTGCAAGGAGGGATGGAGGTCGGGGTATTGTTTCTGGAGGGGTGGAATGAGCAATGTACATGTATTACGTTGACTTCAGCCAGGCGAGTTTTTCGACAGTAAACG
>NC_134897.1:8687401-8712401 GCF_041734735.1 Babylonia areolata | reverse complement strand
TTCCCAAACCCTACCCCTCTTCCACCCCGTCTCTTATCCAGTCATCACCAATGTATCATCATTACCCAACATCTGACGGGTAGTTGTTGTTTGTTTGTTTGTCTCTCGCATAGAGATCGACGGCGGAGTTAAAAGAATCTGTTTTCAATGGGTTGAAAACCCTGCATGATGATGTAATTCTATATGGTAAATGTCACTTCACAAAAGTATGATTTCATATAGGATTACTACAGATGTATTGTGTTGTATTGCACTGTACTGTATTATATTAAATTGTATCATTTGAGTTGTATTGTATTATACTGTAATGTAGTGTATCGCACTGCATTGTATTGCACTGTACCGTACTATACTGAATTGTATCATTTGTGTTGTATTATACTGTAATATGCTCTCTCTCTCTCTCTCTCTCTCTCTCTCTCTGTGCGTGTGTGTATGTTGTGTGTGTGTGTGTGTGTGTGTGTGTGTGTGTGTGTGCCGTGGAAACTGCGATACGTAGCCTAGGAATGAGTGTGTGGAGGAGGGGGGAGGGGGTGTAGGGTAATCTGTGTGTGTGTGTGTGTGTGTGTGTGTGTGTGTGTCGGGGCTCGTGTACGTTTATGTGTATTTGCTTGTGCTTTCATATATATATATATTGAGTGTGTGTGTGTGTGTCTACATGTTTTACGTTTATTTGCTTATTTATCATCATTATTGTCTTTCTATCTTATTTCAGTTATTATTATTATTATTATCATCATCATGATCATGATCATTATTATTATTACCATTATTATTATTATTATTATCATCTTTAAATATTGATTAATTTTCTTCTTCTTTTTTATAATTTAAATATTCTTTTTTTATCTAGATATTCTTTTTTTTTCTTTTCTCTTTTTTTATAATTTGAATATTCATTTACTTTTTTTTTTCTTCTCAAGGCCTGACAAAGCGCGTTGGGTTCCGCTGCTGGTCAGGCATCTGCTTGGCAGATGTGGTGTAGCGTATATGGATTTGTCCGTACGCAATGACGCCTCCTTGAGCTACTGATACTGATGTACTGACACTGTAATATACTGTACCGTACTGCATTGTATTGTACTTGACTGTATTGCATCGTACTGCTTTGTACTGTGTTGCAATGGAATATATCGTATTGCACTGTATTGTACTGAAATGTCCTGTATCATACCGCATTGTACTGTACTGCACGAACCAACGTGAATGACAAGAAATAGATAGAGTACACAGACAGAAGCAAACAGGGAAATCCTATCACAGACGATGAATGTGTCTGGCACCCAACTGTCTGGAAGGAAAAGGAATGACCGATAACTCATATCAGTCCGTCCGTCGAGACACTGACACTTACGAGTACAAATACAGTCCCACAGCGGTACTTGAAGAAAAGGGGTAGCCACCACATTCGTCAAAGAGAGTCCATACAGCTCGCAAATAATGATGGAATAGCTTTCGTTTGTTAGTATGATACGTGGGAGTGGGAGAACGAAACGCTGAAATCTACTATCTGGTAAATTATCAACTGTCTTGTTTTAGCAGGTGAGTGGTTGTCATGAAGCATGGGGTAAAAAAAAAACTGTTGGTACGTGAAAACTAAAACTTACAAATTCAAAAACTGCATTTTAGTCAAAAAACTAAAGTTTATGAAAACCTTTTTGGTGGTAGATGAATCCTCTTTGTTTAGTGGGATACAATGTTTCGAACCATAGGCCTAAAAACATCGTATCCCACTAAACAAAGAGGATTCATCTACCACCAAAAAGGTTTTTTATACACTTAAGTTTTTAGTCTTTGAAGAATCCTGCAGTCATTTTTGTCTTCTTCCCTGCATTTTAGTCATTTTCACATAGAGTGTGTGGGAAACAAAAATACGTTTATTTCTTAAAATAAAAGCCAGCAAGAAGCAAGCGCACATATACACACACACGCACGCATGCACGCACGCACATGCACACACACGCGCGCGCGCGCACACACACACATACACACACACACACCCGCACGCGCGCGCGCGCGCGCTGGAAAATTATTGTAAAAGTATGATATTCATGAAATAACCACTATCCTTCCTTCGATTCTCCTTGTCCCTATCGCTTTTGCTCCCCATGTGCTTTTCTGCAGTCATTACAACAGCTACTACTACTACTACTACTACTACTGCTGCTGCTGCTACTACAGCTGTTGCTGCTGCTGCTACTACAACTATAACGACGACTACCACTATTACTACAAGAACTACTGTACCTCTAGTTATTGATGTTGTTGCTACCGTTAATATGATTATGATCATTATTAACATTATCATCATTATTATTTCTCAAACACTCTTCATTGAAATTCTAGTTTGAGAATCTTGTTTCCGATCTGCATGTTGCTGGTATTCATCCGACACCATTCTCTTCCATCCCTTCCTGTCTTCCTTATCCCAACCCCCCAACCCCTCAGCCCCAGCCTTTCCCCATTCCTAAACACCATCCTTCCCCACCGCCTCTTCCCTCCCCCAACACCCACCCCCCCTCCCCGCCCCACCCCCCGACCCCTCTCTGTGGTTCACTGAACGATACTGTCCCGACCCCGGGATTCGCTGCCTTTGTGAGTCATGAGATATCATCGACAGAAAGAAGAACAGCTCTTAATCCCCTGGCGTTCTGCTTTTGTCCATCTTTCAGTCTGGCACCCGAGGTCTATTCCCCCCCCTGTCCTCCGACACAGTCTCCTGTTTCAGGACCCCGCTTTCCACTCCTTATCCCGCATCTCTGATCCAGGGATTCTCTGCAGACCGTGCTTTTCCCTCCATCCCACTCCTTTGGCAGTTAAGCTGAGCTTCCCCCTGTAAACCCATCTCTGGTACTCAACACCCAAACGACAGTTTTTCTATTGTCTACCTCTGTGAAATAGTTTGTTTCCAGAATAGTTCGTTTGCAAATATAACTGTGGACGAGTGTTCCTGAAATTTTGTATGCGTGTCGGCTGTTCAGTAGATGTGTCGATTGTTTTATAGACATGTCGGCTATTCTATACACGCGTCAGCTATTTTGTAGATGTGGAAGCTATTTTGTGGATGTGTCAGCTACTTTATAGACATGTCGGTTATTTTTAGTAGATGTGTCGGCTATTTTTGTAGACGTTCTGACTGTGGGTAAAGACCAATTTATTCCATTTTGATGGTGATCTGGATCGATATTTGATACAGGTAATTTTCAAAGAATTCATGTCACGAGGAGATATGGCAAAAAGTAATAGATAGTGTGATATCTCGAGAAAACAAAGGTGGATTTCCGTGAAGGGTTGTGGAATAATGGGCCAAAGAGCAGGGACAGAAGATAAAGAGTTTGGTTTCAATCCTTCACTGGAATTTGAAAGATTCGGGAATTTGAAAGATTTTTTCTACCACTGGAAAAGTAGAAAAGGTAACTGTTCAGATTGTTCTCAAACTCGAGAATTTATTATGATCGTCTCAGCCTTTCCTGAGGTTCTTGCTTTGGACGCTTGTTCTCTCCTTGTTCTGTTCTGCTTCCATGCATTGGATTCCCATCCACCCCCGCCCCTGCCCACTTTCTGTCCCGACCTTTCCAACCCCCAGTCCTCCTGTTTCCAGAGTAACCCTTCACGGACAGACATTACTGTCTTATCTCAGAGTCTGGGTTTAAGTGATGGGGCGTGAAAAAGAAATAATGTTGGACAAAATGACACAGGGTGGACAGATGTTCTAACAGTGTTTTGCTGGGAATCTGCCAGCATCTGACAGAGCATGAAAAACAGGGCAATCACTGTGCTATTTTTTTCAATAAAAGACACTATCAGTCTTGGAATCTGGCCCTGAAGAATACGTGAACAGAACTCTTTAAGGGCAAAACTGCGCTATCCTACTTCAACGAAAGACACTCTTTAGTCTTCTCTCGATATCCGTCTCTGACTAAGAAAGTGTGAAGAGAAACAAGGTGCTATTTTTTGCTTTAAAGTGCATCCACGGTTCAACTATTCGTATCTATCAAGATTCACAAGTAACATTACGATAATGACAGACGTTTCAAGCTGGTTTGCCTTTGCACCCCTGTCAGGACAATTAACAGAAAAAAGAAAAGAAAACAGAGTTCGCCCCTCCCATCCTCTTACTTTCTTTCTCACTTATCCGAAGGGGGTTCAAGCACTAGCAGGTCAGCACATCTGATGACCTGAGAGATCGGAAAAAAAATGTCCACCCTTTACCCCATCAGGCGCCGTGACAGGGATTCGAACCCGGACCCCTCAGATTGAAAGTCCAACGCTTTAACCACTCAGCTGCTGCGCCCGTCTTTCTTTCTTTCCCAACTAATCCGGGATTCCACCACCACCCCCACCCCCACCCCATACCCCCCACCCCCCACCCCCCACCTACCATCGTCACTTCCTCACCATCATCCACCGCCGTGACATTTTCTCTCTGCACAGAATCTGTCTGGCCAGGGGAAGTTTCACACAGGAAGAAAAAAAAAAGTGATACGGTACGGGGGGAAATGCTATCGGCAAGGTAAATGTTTCCGACACCTTGCGACCTATCAGGCAAAGTGACGGGAAGATGGTACATATTAGTCCTCTCCCTGCAAGAGCCGGCAGACACCAAATGCAATCATGTGGCCATTGAGCGATGAAAAGGGCGGTCTGTGTGGCCACCAGTGTTGGTGGACTGACTGAATGGGATGAAGAAGGAGTATTCATTTCTCTGACATTTATCATGGCTGTACAGAGCAGAAATCGAAAGAGGATGAAGCTTCCCCCCCCCCCCTTTTTTTTTCATTGTCACGGTGGTTTTTTAAGCATTTTATTTGGGTTTCACACTATTGTTATCACCATCATCATCATTATCATTATCATCATTATTATCATCATTATTCTTATTATCATTACTATTATCATCACCACCACCATCATAATCATTATTCCTGTTGTTTTCTTCTTCATCCTTGCCTTCTTTTTCTTGGAAGAAAAGCAACAATGAGAACAACAACAATGATAATAATCATCATTGTCATCATCATCATCATCATCAAAATAATGGAATTAAATGAAAATAGTAAAGCACATGTGAAGACAATAATACAGACAGACAAAATGGGGTCAAGGTCAGTGTGAAATATACAGTAACATGAAATTAATTGCTGCATTTAACACGATGATCAGGTCTTATCTTTACTAGGAGTCTGAATTTAAGACAAACATGATAACAATACACCTGTAACTCTCATATGCGTTTACACATGATCTGAAAAAACAACAACCCCACATCCTGTAACTATGCAATTGCAAAAACATTGTGTTCAAAGTTTTCGAAAGCCAAAGTCATATTTCAACTTGTGGATGTGACCTTGCAGAGCAGGCATGGTTTCCATCCACGTTTGTCTGGTTCAAGTATTGCGTATCCAATAATGAAATGAAATAAGTGTTTGCAGCAATACGTATATTTTGATAGGATGTATTTCTACGTACGCTTTAGTTACGTACAGATTTAAATGCTCTTTTATCTTCATTCTCTACGTCCATCAAAACTTGGCACACACAAAAACACACACAAAAACCCCCAACCTCCATAGAAACCACAGACTGTCAAAACATCTGCACGATCTTTCTACACAATCATTACAAGCTGAACACGAAAAACAAAAAAACCAAACTAAAACAACAAGGGGAAAAAAAAGAAAGGAATCCCCACTTCCACCCCGGTCCTATCACAGGACCCCCTACCCACTCCTAAACGTCACCCCTTTCTCACACTCCTGCCACTCTAAACTACAGCGCGTGCGCAGGGCGTGGCGAGAGAACCGCTTCAATCGCAGCAGTCTCCCACAGATGGGGGGGGGTCCTCCCCTGTACAGCGGTCTGGTCGTGTCAAAAGCGGCATATAATGTTGTATTCACGCACTTGTAGATTTGTGTTACCCGACGTCCTGGTGCTGTCCTGTCCGCCACTCTTCGTTTTATTCGGTCCCCTGACACATCAGAGCGTGGGGGTTCGGGGGGTCGGGGGGTCGGGGGGGCAGGATGGTCGATGAGACAGAAACAGTCCACGGGATCACTGCCTTTCTCTTCTTTCTTCCTTCCCGTCCTGTCTGTCCCTCTGTCTCTGTCTGTCTGTCTGTCTGTCTCTCTCTGTGTTCACCTCTCTCTGTCTCTCTGTACTATGTCTTTGTGTGTGTCTCTCTGTCTGTCTGTCTCTCTGTCTCTGTGTTCACCTCTCTCTGTCTCTCTGTCTCTGTACTGTGTCTTTGTGTGTGTCTCTCTGTCTCTCTGTCTGTCTGTCTGTCTCTCTCTGTCTCTGTGTTCACCTCTCTCTGTCTCTCTGTCTCTGTACTGTGTCTTTGTGTGTGTCTCTCTGTCTGTCTGTCTGTCTCTCTCTCTGTCTCTGTGTTCACCTCTCTCTGTCTCTCAGTCTCTGTACTGTGTCTTTGTGTGTGTCTCTCTGTCTCTCTCTCTCTCTGTCTCTGTGTTCACCTCTCTCTGTCTCTCAGTCTCTGTACTGTGTCTTTGTGTGTGTCTCTCTGTCTGTCTGTCTGTCTCTCTCTCTGTCTCTGTGTTCACCTCTCTCTGTCTCTCAGTCTCTGTACTGTGTCTTTGTGTGTGTCTCTCTGTCTGTCTGTCTGTCTGTCTCTCTCTCTCTCTCTGTCTCTCTGTGTCTTTGTGTGGTCTCTCACTCTTCCTTTCTGGGTCTCTGTAACCCCCTCCATCTCTGTCTCTGTCTGTCTGTCTCTGTCTCTCTCTCTCTACACACACACACACACACACACACACACACACATATATATATATATATCCCTCTCCTTCCTACTTCTCTTCCTTTCTCTGTCCCTGTGTTCCTGTCTGCGTCTGTCTCCGTCTCTGTCTGTCTGTTTCTTTCTAGGTCTCTGTTATCCCCTCTCTGTGTTTCTGTATGTCTATTTGTCTGTATGTATGTATGCCTATCTATGTGTTCCAATCCCTGTGTGTGTGTTTTTGTTTTATGTTGTTGTTTTTGTTTTGTTTTTCTCAAGGCCTGACTAAGCGAGTTGGGTTACGCTGCTGGTCAGGCATCTGCCTGGCAGATGTGGTGTAGTGTATATGGATTTGTCCGAACGCAGTGACGCATACTGACACTGTGTCTCTCGGTCTCTGTTTCTGTTTCTCTCCCCCACCCCCTCCCCTCCCCCTCTCATTCAATCTCTTTCTTTGTGTCCTCCCATCTGTGTGTGTGTGTGTGTGTGTGTGTGTGTGTGTGTGTGTGTGTGTGTGTGTGTGTGTGTGTGTTCCTTTTCCTCCTTCTCTCTCTGGGTCCCCGAGGCAAGCAGTTGAGGCGTGCTGAGGTCTGTCCACTCCTTCACACCCAGCGCCCAGCTTTCCCCAGTGTCTGCCTCCTTCATGGCACTCTGAGTGATGATGCTTTCTGGGGAAAAGATATCCTGGCGGGGTGGGTCCTGGTCTCTCTGCCTCCTCAACTGTGTATGCTGTGTATCGTCTGACACACAGAGAGGCAGGCAGACAGACTGACTGACTGACAGACAGACTGATCGACAGACACACAGGCAGGCAGGCAGGCAGACATAGACAAATAGACAGATAGACAGAGAAAGGCAGAGGCTGAGTGAGGGAGGGGAGAGAGAAACAGAGACAGAGACCGAAAGATAGACAGATACATACATACACAGATACATAGATAGATATGGCCTGTCTGCCAACTGAACTCATCTCTGTATGGTAGGCATCATCTGACAGGCAGATAGCTAGCTAGCTTGCTGGACAGACAGACAGACAGACAGATGGACAGATAGATAGAGATGGCCTCTCCGCCAGCTGAACTCATCTTTGTGTACAATGCATCAACTGACAGAAAGATAGACAGATATGGCCTCTCCGCTAACTGAACTCATCTCTGTATGCTATACATCAACTGATAGGCAGATAGATGTACATGCACACAAGCATACATACATACATACAGATAGATAGATAGGTAGGAAGATATACAGACAGATAGATAGATAGATAGATAGATAGAGAGATACGGCCTCTCTGCCAACTCATCTTTGTATTCTATGATTCATCTAACAGACAGACAGGCAGACAGGCATGCACACATGAATGTACGCATGCATGCATCATACATACATATATACACACGTACATATGTACCTACATTGATGGACTGATGGATGGATAGCTAGACAGAGAGCTAGGTAGTTAAACAGACAGACAGGCGTACAGACAGACAGATAGATAGATAGAGAGAGAGATAGAGAGATAGATAAGAAATAAGGAAAGGGAAAGAAAGACAGACAGACAGAAAGAAAGAAAGAAAGAAGGGAATAACAAAACAAACACAGTAGAAAGCACCCAGCTATCGTTATGAAGAGGTTAACGTCAAGCACAGAACTGCACTGACACCACGAGCTTTACTGGGGAACACTGAGTCCACACAGTCGAGTGTCAGCCGCGTCGCGTCCGCATCGCTGTGATGTCGTTGTGAAGTGGTTAACATCAAGGGCTGCACCGATGACTCGGGACTCTGGGATAGCTGGAGGGTTGAGGAGTTAAGGAGGGGTGGGGTGGAGGAGGGGGCGGGGGAGGGGAAGAGAGGGAAGGAGGGAGAAGGCGAGAGGTTGATCACCATCAAATCACACAAAACACCGTCATGGAAGTTTTCGTTTCTTCACTGATGACTACAACTCAGAGATGGGTGAAGCAAAGGATTCGTGTGAGAAGACTAGTACTATGTAACTGAGAGCCGAGTCGTGCGAAGATTCGTGTGAGAAGACTTGAACAACATATGTTCATGTGAGGAGAGTTGTGCAACATAACTAAGAGTCATCCACTTTACGCATGCATCTCTGTGGGACCTGCTGTATTTTCTGACCAACACTGCATGTGTGTGCATCTCTCAGGTCTGAATGACACCAGGGGATGTACATCATGAAAGGAATATCAAATTCAGACCTATACAGAGTCTCAAACTACAGTGGATCTCCATGATATCGTCGGTACCATCACCATCGATTTTCATAAAATCCAAATGATAATGTCATTCAGATCTGCTGATCTTCATACATGGTACGGTTAGTGATTTCCACTTGAAAGCGAAAAGGAGAAAGGAGAACGAGAACAGAAAAAAGCAGAAGCACAGGCAAACTGTGTGTGTGTGTGTGTGTGTGTGTGTGTGTGTGTGTGTGTGTGTGGTGTGTGTGTGTGTATGTATGTGTGTGTGTGTGTGCGCGCGCGCACGCGCCCGCATGTGTGTGTGGGTGTGTGTGTGTGTGTGTGTGTGTGTGTGTCTGTGTCTCTGTGATATGTGTGTGTGCATGCGTGTGTGTGTGTGTGTGTGTGTGTGTGTGTGTGTGTGTGTGTCTGTCTGTCTGTCTGTCTGTCTGTCTGTCTGTCTGCGTCTCTCTCTGTCTGTGAAAAAGAGAGAGAGAGAGAGAGAGAGAGAGAGAGCGGAGACAAGACAAGGGAAAATCTTTATTAACGAGCATGAAACATAATCTTATGAGGCTATTTTATATGCTGCCCTCGCCAACGAAGGGACAGAGAAGAAGAAAAAGTTGGGAAAAGGATATATAGGACACAAAAAAGTGCAGAGAGAGAGAGACAGCGGTGGGGAGGAAGAAAGATAACGACAGAAAGGGAGAGGCAGAGACAGAGATACACAGAGAGACAGAGAGAGAGAGATAGGGAAACGAAACGGAAACGAAACGGAATTTTATTTTTTCCAGGGTATTGAGATAAGCACAATAAGAAGAATGCTTTCTATCACCCAGTCCTGGGGGTACAAAATCAAGAAGGAAGATAGAGACAGACAGACAGCGAGACACAGAGAGAGAGACAGAGACAGAGACAGAGAGAGAGAGAATTGGAATAGGAATGGTATATTCACGATCAGGCCACAGCCCCGAGTGAAGGGAGTTTTCGTAAACATAACTGATAATGCAGCTCAATGAAAACGCATAAAGAAATAAGCATAAATGTAGACAACAAAAAGTACATTATATCCGTTTTACGAAGAACAGAGAGAGAGGCACAGAGAGAGGTGGGGAGAGATATACATATACATACATACAAACATACATACATACATACATATATATATATATATATATATATATATATATATATATATATACAGACAGAAACACAGAGATCAGTGTTTTTCTTCTGCTGCAGCAGCATCCCCCTGACCTAGACACGACTCAGTCTCTTTCCAACCACATCAATGTGGGGGAGGGAAGACTGGATTACAGGGGTACGGGAGGAATGGGCTTTCGGCAAGATTGATATATATACAGAGATAGACAGAGATGTACATACAGACAAAATCAGATATCTTCAGACAGAGAAATACAGACAGGCGGAAACAGAAGACAGTATACAGACAGGCTTACTAAATCCTTTTTACTCTCTCAAAGAATGGGCGGACAGTTTTCGGCAAGATATACACACATACATACAAATATATACAGGCAGAAATAGTCCGAGACAGACAGATAAATACAGATATGCAGAAACAGACAAACAGAGATATACAGACAGCGAAAACTGAACTATTGCTTTTTACTCTATCGAAGAAGGGAGGGGGTGGGGGGTTCGGCAAGAGAGATATACATTCATAGACAGACCATCATAGAAATACAGATAGGCAGAATAAGACACATATACAGGCAGAGAAATATGGACATGAAGATATAGATAGACTGAGATATACAGACAGAACTACACACCTTTTTTACGCTCTCAAAAAAGAGAGGGAAAGCTTTCAGAAAGAGATATATACATACAGAGACAAACAGACAGGCAGCAATAGACAGAGACAGACAGAGATATACAGACAGACAGAACTAGAGAACTTTTTTTACGCTCTCAAAAAGGAGAGGGGTAGCTTTCGGAAAGAGATATATACATACAGAGACGGACAGACAGAGAAATACAGACAGTCAGAAATAGTAATGTACAAACAGACAGATACAGACAGTTCAGAAATAGGCAGATATACAGACAGAAATGGGCAGAGATACAAACAGAGAAATACAGACAGGCAGAAATGGACAGAGATACAAACAGACAAATACAGACAGGCAGAAATGGACAGAGATACAGAGAACTACAGACAGGCAGAAATGGACAGAGATACAAACAGAGAACTACAGACAGGCAGAAATGGACAGAGGTACAAACAGAGAACTACAGACAGGCAGAAATGGACAGAGGTACAAACAGAGAACTACAGACAGGCAGAAATGGACAGAGATACAAACATAGAACTACAGACAGGCAGAAATGGACAGAGATACAAACAGAGAACTACAGACAGGCAGAAATGGACAGAAATACCAACAGAGAACTACAGACAGGCAGAAATGGACAGAGATACCAACAGAGAACTACAGACAGGCAGAAATGGACAGAGATACCAACAGATAACTACAGACAGGCAGAAATGGACAGAGATACCAACAGAGAACTACAGACAGGCAGAAATGGACAGAGATACAAACAGAGAAATACAGACAGGCAGAAATGGACAGAAATACCAACAGAGAAATGCTGACAAGCAGAAACAGAGAAATACAGTTTCAGTGGCTCAAGGAGGCGTCACTGCGTTCGGACAAATCCATATACGCTACACCACATCTGCCAAGCAGATGCCTGACCAGCAGCGTAACCCAACGCGCTTAGTCAGGCCTTGAGGAAAAAAAAAGGTGAATAAATGATAGATAAGCTTACACAAAGAAATAAATAAATAATAACTATATAGTAAAAAAATAAATAAATAAATAAAAATACAAACAGAGAAATACAGACATACAGAAACAGACAGAAATGAACAGACAGACACAGAACTGGACCTCTTTCTTTATTCACACAAGGAAGGGAGGGGGAGGGGCTTTACGACCTGCTTCGGGCGGCTTTTTATCCCAATTGACGGTCCGGCTGCTCTCCAATCGCCTGGCGCGGGGGTTGAAAGAAGGAATGAAAAACGGAGAGAGAGACAGACAGAGACACAGAGAGAGACAGACAGAGAGAGAGAAAGAGAGAGAGAGACAGACAGAGACACAGAGAGAGACAGACAGAGAGAGAGAAAGAGAACTCAAAACTCAGAACTCAAAACGTTTCTTGGGTGTTTTTTTTGTGTGTTTTTTTTTTTGGTTTTGTTTTTGTTTTTTTAAATTCCAGGATCAAGAGAGAGATAAGACAGATAAGCAGAGAGAGAGAGAGCGAAAAAGAGAGAGAGAACTCAAAACTCAGATCTCCGAACGTTTTTTTTTTTTTATTCCAAGATTAAGAGAGAGAGAGAGAGAGACAGACTGACAAACAGACAGAGGCAGAGGCAGAAAGACACACACACTGAGAGACGGATGTATATATATACATATATATACACAAAGACAGGGATACAAAGAGAAAGAAAGAGAGAGAGGGACGGAGAGAGAGATATATATATACACAAAGACAGGGATACAGAGAGAAAGAAAGAGAGAGAGAGGGACGGAGAGAGAGATATATATATATACAAAGACAGGGATACAGAGAGAAAGAGAGAGAGAGAGAGAGGGACGGATATATATATATATATATATATATATATATATATATATATATATATACACACACAAAGACAGCGATACAGAGAGAAAGAAAGAGAGAGGGGGGCACGGAGATATAGATATATATATATATATATATATACAGACAAAGACAAGGATACAGAGAGAGATAGAGAGAGAGTGTGTGTGTCACATACAGACAGACAGAAGAGGGGAGCGATGGCATGGGTAAACATGATGAGGAGGGAAACACGAAAGAGAGGTTGGGGACAGATAGAAAGAGACGGAGAGATGGGGATAGGGACAGAGCGAGAAAGAGAGAGAAGAAAGAGAGACAAGGAGGGCAAGAGACAGACAGGGCAGAAACAGACAGACAGAGAAAAGGAGAATGAATTCTTCCCCAAAGTAATAGGTCAGCACCCGGTGTGCTTTTTTAACATTCACCCCTCGCGTTGAAATAGGCTCTGCACAACTAAGTATCACATTACCAATTCCAAAGAATGCAATAAAAAAAACAACCCATAATAAACCCATAATGACAGCAACGCCAATGTATAAACAGAGAGAAAGATAGAAAGAGAGGGAGAGGGAGGTGTAAAGTACAGTCAGGGCGAGACAGAGGCAGAACAAGAACAAAAACAAAAACAAAAGCAAAACAAAGCGAGACAAACAAACAAATGAAAAGCCACCAGAAAATAAAACGCCATTAAGAAACACACAGAGAGAGTGAGAGAGACAAACAGATAGACAGACACAGAGAGAGATAAAGACTCGGACTGCTGATTCTGCTGATCTATCCCAAAGAATGGCCCGAGCCGCTTATGAAGAAATCGATGGTGGGCAAACATAAACAATCCAGGCCAATTAACCTCCAGGGGCCAGGCTTCAATTTTCCCCTCACATCAAAATGCAAGGGAGGAGGAGGAGAGAGAGAGAGAAGGAGGAGGAGGAGGGAGAGGAGGGGAACGACGACGAAGAGAAGGAGGAGAAGGGTGAGAAGGAGGAAGAGATTGTTCGTACTGATAAAATATCAGCTCTATTTTTTTCTCCTTTGTTTTGATGTTATTTTTCGTTTGCTTGTTGTTGCTGCTGTTTTACATCCCCAGTACGATCCATCAGCAACAGAACACACTCCTCGTTCCCAGTAGAGCCTACAAAAAATGAATAACACACGACGAATAATGATGAAAATAAATCATGAACTGAAGAGATTTATAGCAGCAATAGATGTAAAGAAAGAGGGGAGGGGGACGGACAAAACAGACAGACATACATACATGCATACATACATACATACATATAGACATACAGACAGACACTCAGACAAGACAGACAGATAAACAGACAGACAGACAGACAAACAGACAGACAAACAGACAGACAGACAAACGGGAAGAAAGACAAGACGGTAAATAACATGAGAGGAGAGACAAAGGCAAAGCATCAGAGTGCAGACGCAAAAGTTGTATTCTATGAAAGCACCAGGTCCGTCCCGAAGTTAACAGAGTGAGTGAGTGAGTGAATACATGAATGAATGTATGAATGAGTGAGTGTGTGAGTGAGTGAGTGAGTGAATGCCGGCATGAATGAATGGGTATCCCCCCCAAAAAAATAAGAAAATAAATGAATAAACTGCCTTCATGGCAGGGGTAAAAACTGCCGTACACGTAAAAGCACACTCGTGTATACGGGTGAATGTGGGAGTCGCAGCCCATGTACAAAGAAGTGAGTGAATCAGTGAGTGAAAGACAGAGAGAGAGAGAGAGAGAGAGAGAGAGAGTGTGTGT
Source organism: Babylonia areolata (assembly GCF_041734735.1). Lineage (NCBI taxonomy): Eukaryota > Metazoa > Mollusca > Gastropoda > Neogastropoda > Buccinidae > Babylonia > Babylonia areolata. Next base: position 8,698,073 of record NC_134897.1, on the reverse strand, counting down.
GTGTGTGTGTGTGTATGTATGTTTCTGTGTGTCTGTGTGTGCGTGCACGTGCGCACTGCCCGAGGGGGTAGGTGACGCAGGCGAACGATCCAGTTCAATTAACCTTTACGGACAACATGGGGTTTGAATATTCCTTAGTGATGACTCCGCAATTGAGGCAGGAAGGGACGTTGGGAGAAAAGAAAAACGAAAACGAAAGGAGTTGAGAATACAGAGAAAGAGAAATAAACAAAGAAAACGAAAGATGGAGAGGAAGGACAAAAACCCACACACGCACGAATTTCACAGAAAGTAGCACACACACAGAGAAAGAGAACGTCAGATATGTCCATCCAATATCACGCAAGTTGAAAGGCGTTAAAATCTCTCTCTCTCTCTCTCTCTCTCTCTCTCTCTCTCTCTCACACACACACACACACACACACACACACACACACACACACACACACAGAGGGAGGGAGAGAGAGACACACACACATCCCTTTTATTCACCCTACAAACACACACACTAAAATTTTCATCCAGAAGAGACATGTGACATTTTTAATCAAACCACATCACGCTCTACACGATTAAAGAGTTATGTTTCAGTTCATGAAGGTTTGTCAGAAGTTCAGCGCACCAAAAAGGTCTGTGTATTTTGCATTTGATTCTTCAAAGAACCTTTACAACGTGTCATGTAAAGTGATTCTTAAAGCTGAGACTTATTCAACCGCTGGCGTTTCCCCTTGCCCTTTTATTCCTTTCTGGGAGAGTAGAGATGAAGAAGAGAAAGAAAGAGACAGAGAGACAAACAGACGAAACCAGAAACAGAGGGAGGGAGAGGAAGAGAGAGAAAGAGAGAAAACGAAAGAGAAAGAGAGAGAGAGGGGTGGGGGAATAAGAGTAAGAATAAGAAGACAGAGGAAGAATTATAAACCAAAGAAAGGTGGAGGTGAAGAAAACATAGGGACAAAGAGACAGACAGACAGACAAACAGACATAGAGACAGATAAAGGCAGTGACGGCAACAAATATCTGTTCCCTGACAGGTTCTCGTCTGTTAACGAAGTAGGGGTGTGGGGGCAAACATAAACGCTACAGTCCTATTAACCCTCACAGGGGGAAACTCAATATTCCCTCGTCAGGACACTGCTGCGGGGAAGGACGGGAGGGGAGACCGTACACACATACCAACACATGGACAAACAGAGAAAGGTGGAGAGAGAGACAGCGGAATGGAGAGAGTGGGAAGAGAGAGAGGGAGAAAGACAGACAGAGACACAGAGAGAGACAGACAGAAGCGAAGAAGAATACAGAATCGTACGCACGTGCCAACACAGACGAAGAAAAGAGAGGGATAGGGACCCATATATTAAGAGACAGAGACAGAGACAGACAGACAGAGAAGCAGTAAAGGGGAGCCAGCGCAGAGAAGTATATAACAAAAAGAAGATATGGGCCTAGTGAGAAAGAGATGTTTATTTTCACGCACACAAGGGTACATGTTTTATGAAAATAAGACATACATGTAGAGAGAAAGAGAGGGGGAGAGACAAACAGAGAGGTACAGACAAACAGAGAGAGAGAGAGAAGGGTGGAGGGAGATAAACAGAGACGTAAAAGTGAACACTAAAACAACATGTACACGGACAGCGCAGAACGAGGGGGGCAGAAAGAAGGCTATGAACCCGAGCACTTCGACACACAGGGAGAGTGGGGAAGACAGAGACTGACCGAGAGAAACTGAAGGATAACACAAACTGTGTGCATTGGACTGCGCGGAAAGACGGGAGGAAAAGAATGATAGGGGCTTAGGCCATACAGAGAGAGAGAGACAGAGACAGAGACAGAGAGAGACACACAGAGAGAGGAAGAGGCAGAAAGAAGCGAACACAGAAAACTGCGCACGTGTCCGCGCAGAAAGAGGGGGGGGGGGAGGTAAAAGCGACAGTTTTCAAGTTTAGAACCCATGCACAGAGACTCTGGGAGACACACACACACACACACACACACACACACACACACACACACACACACACACACACACAAAGAGAGAGAGCCAACCATTCACAAAGAGACAGAATCAGAAACCGACGGACGGGCAGAAAAAACCCACCAAGACAAGAGACGCGGCCTGCATGACGGAGACGGGTTCACAATTTAATCAAGGACCACCGACTGACCATAGAGGCAAACTGCATGAGCCTAATGATGGGCTGAAGGATGGGGAAAACTGGAGAGAGAGAGAGAGAGAGAGAGAGAGAGAAAGAGAGAGAGATGCGGCTCAGCTCTGTATTTGTGGAAGAGCAGGGAAATGGGGGGATGGGGGGGGGGTGCTAATTTGGAGGATGGAGACAGCGGTAAAGGAGACACTGAGGAATAACTCTGAAGTTCGGGCCAGCGAGAGTGAACACGAGCGAAAGAAGCGAATGCACAAACATCATAATTCATTTGAGCATGGCTGTAGCTGTATGGAATGTCGAAGTTAAATCTTCTCCGATAGGCAAGAATGGTATAAAACAAGGTTAGCGCGTGCGTTCCTGAGCTGAATGGCTCTATTTTCTGTGCACTTGTGTGCACTGATAACGACAGTCCTAGTCTCTTTCATTCAAAGTTCCGTTCTTTTAAAATTACTGTCATTAATCGTAATATTACCGAGAAGTCATTTCGGCTTAATTAAAGAACAGAAGAATTGATGAGTCTCTCAACGACACGTCATCTTCGGACACCAAACAACTGCCGTAAAAGACAGAGAGACATTGCAGTGCATTTCGTATCGTTGTGATTCTTCTGTTCTTTATGCAGAAATATCCTGACAGTAATATGATTACTGATAGCAGTTATATGACAAAGAAATGCTTGGTGCTCGTGTATAAACTGATACTCTTCAATAAATGTGTTACTCTGTCACTTAAAAAGGTGGTGTTCCATCAACTTCCCTAGATGGATATGATGCTAGACTATAGTTTTTTAAGTATTGTTTGATCTTTTTGTGCCCCCCACCCACCCACACACACACACCTCCACAAAGACTTCATACGTAATCTGAAGTATAATATTAACTGGACCACATTACCCTTTTTTTCTGCTATTAATGTATGATAGGAAAGTCAATGATGTCTTCAATGGGTCGTTTGTGTGTGTGTGTGTCTTCGCGCGCGTGCGTGCGTATAGATGCATGTGCTTGTTCACGCGCGTGCATATGGTGTGTTTGTCAGTGTGTGTGCGTGTGCGTGCGGGTTCGAGCGTGCGTACGTGTATGACTCTCCCCCCCATATTCTGCCCCACCTCTCTCTTTTCTGAGAAATGAAAGACGAATGTCAGGGCCAGGGAAAGCAGGGAACTCAAGAGACATCAACCGAAGGGGAAATAGTAGTAACCAGAGGAATAACACCCCTCCCGTATCTCTCCCCCACCTCCACCTCCTTCTTCTTCTTCTTTCAATCTCCCTCGGTCCTCTTCCACGGGCTTATTTTCATTTTATGCCCCCCTTTTCTCCCCAAATTGTGTCTTCCTCAGTTCCGGACGGAACTGTCTGGGGTGTGAGGGCGAAAGACTGAGTTCATTCTGAAGAATTCGGCTTCTTGACATGATACTTAGGGTTGATTATGTGTTGTCGTTGGCTGGGTGGGAGCGTTTCCGGAGTGTCCCAAAGTGACGTGTGGGTATGAAAAGTGGATGTGGGGGGAGAGGGGAGGTGTGGGGGGGGGGGGAAGGAGGGTGTTTTGTTTGTAACGTGTGTTCGTTCGTGTCTGGTGGAGGGGTTTAGTCTGTACAGTTTTAGAGTGTGTGGGGGAGAGGTGGGGGTAGGGAGTGTTTGTGTGTGTGTGTGTGTGTGCGCGCGCACGAGTGTGTGTGTGTGTGCGCGCGCGAGCGCGCACGTGTGTGTGCGTGTAAATGTATTCTCACTGATCTGGTGTCCCTCTACACCTTGCCTTTCAGTATCTAGAATTTAAGCTCCCCCTGACTGTGTTGCACTTTCATTCTGCGGCTTCTGTCGCATCATAAACAATAACAACGAAGGTCAAATGCCTCTATGTCTGTCAGTCTGTCTGTTTTCTGTCTGTCACACACACACACACACACACACACACACACACACACACACACACACACTTCCTTTCACACCTACACATCACCACCCACCCCTTCTTTTTCACCATCTCAGCACAAAACTTTTTTTTTTTTTTTTGAACACTCGGTTAACTCTCCACACCAGAAATGTTACTGAGACATGGGCAGTGAAGGGGAATCCTGTACAGAACTTGTTGTTGGAGTGGCCAGATTTCTCTGGGCCAGTCAGACATGGTGCCCATTGTGAGAACCCCTTCCAGCAGTAAGCCACACTGATTCCAGTCACACAGAAAATTAGCTGGAACTGCCGTGAAACCTGGGTGAACTGAGGAGTGGAAGAGGGAGGAGAAGAAGGAGACTGGGTGGAGGGGTTAAAATAGGACTAAAAGAACTAGTTCTGAATGGGGGAGGGGGTTGATTGTATTTGTGGGGGTAGGGGGGGGGGGGGGGGCGGGGGGGGGGGGGGGCAGGGGGGCGGAGGGGGGCGGGCAGGGGGGGCGCAGGGGGGCGTGTGCGTGTGTGTTTCATATACACATGCTAGAGTGAGATTGTTTTGTACGTGTGATTGTCATGACATCGAACTTTCGCAAAGGTGATGATGAAGAAGAGAATCCTCACTGCCTGTTTTGGGACCAAAATTATTTGGCCTGTACAGTTGTGAGCATCTTCAATCTATGACAAGCCCAACGAGAAATAATCTCCGGATGAACTGAATGAAGAGGCCACAAAATAAACGAATCTTTATGTGCAAAGATTTATGTAAAGATTCATGAATACTGTTATATAGCCCAATTTGAAAGCGTTAAGGGAGAGTGGAACATTTGTGATTTGATCTCCTGGGCGTTAGCGTTGATATGACTTATCTCTAGAACGAAAATGTGGATATGTTTGTTTGTCTTTCTTTGAATGCTGTAATAATAAGAAGAAGGTGTAATCATCTAGTCCTGTTGCTTATCCTTCGGCTGGAGTGACGTCAGAATGCGAACGTTGTTTGCGAATATACCTGTCGTATGAACTTGAATAAATGCGGCAGTGTGACAGTGATAGATGTTCAAAAATGTTCAGCTGGAAACAAGTTAAGGCGTATTTACGAGCGGGTTAATTCAAACGTTAATTCAGGAAACATGCACAACTCGTTCTTGAGCTAACTGGATTCTCACACTCTCTCCCTCTTCCCTTACCCTCTCTCCCTCCCTCTCTCTCTCTCTCTCCCTCGTTCTATTTCTCTCCCCCCCCCCCTTTTCCTCTCTCTCTGTCTCTCTCCTCCTGCTCTCTCTGTCTCTGTCTCTATCTCTCTCCTCTCTGTGTTTATGTCTCTCATTATCTCTCTGTCTCTGTCTGTCTGTCTGTCTGTCTGTCTCTCTCTCTCTCTCTCTCTCTCTCTCTCTCTTTCCGACCCAGTTGCCATATCCTATGAAGCAATCGCAGCCACACTCACGGATGCTGGCAGAGCGCGAGGTTTCGATTAGCGGACGATCCTCACGAGACGAAGCCTGGTGCTTGGAAAACTCTGATTTTTTTTCTTTTCAATGACATGGGAATGAAAACACATTGCCTTGTGTGGATCTCTTCATCAGCGTGTCAGTGAGGTAACCGTGTTCACAGAGAGAGTAAAGCATAGAGCTACTCCATACGGTTACCACACAAATACGACGTTTAAGTAAGGCTACCAAGTTCCTGTTTTTTACATTACGCTTATGAAGAAGTCGGTCACTGTTTTCATTCTTCTGTTCAACAGATAAGTTTGCATAATAAACTTAGTGTATTATAAATTCTGATTCCATTTATGGGCATAGCAGGAATACGTGTACTGCTAACGTTGCGAAAATCTTAAGGAGCTGAGCGTATCTCTCTGTCTCGCTGTTGATTTTGTGTTTACTCTACAAGAAAAGCAAAATGTGTATATTGATCTCTTGCATGCATCAATTTCCTTTTTTTCTTTGTTGCTTTCATTCTTTTTTTCCCTTTCTTTTCTGCTTCTGTGTTTGATTTTACACGGCAATTTTCTTCAGCGACGACTGAGTTCTCATGAAAGGAAGTGCGTGATTGGCTTCCCTCTTTATCTCGTCTTTGTCTTTCTTCGTTTCTTCTGTCTTCTCCCTCTTCTGGTCCCGTGTGTGTGTGTGTGTGTGTGTGTGTGTGTGTGTGTGTGTGTGTGTGTGTGTGTGTGTGTGTGTGTGTGTGTGTACGTTTCCGTCTGTCTGTACGTGAATGTATGCGGGAATGCATGCATGTGTGTGTGTACATGAATGTATGTGTGAATACAAGCGCGCACGTGTGTGTGTGTGTGTGTGTGTGTGTGTGTGTGTGTGTGTGTGTGTGCGTGTGTGTGTGTGTGTGTGGCTGTGCCTGTGTCTGTGTCTATGTCTATGTCTGTGTCTGTGTGCATACGCGCGTGGCTGTGCGCGTATCTGTGAGTATGTGAACAAAAAAAAAAAAGCATCACACTATGGTAATGATTCTTGATTATATAACACACGCTCGCGCGCGCGCGCACGCATGAGCAAACTCCCACTCCCACATTTACACCCACACGCGATTATCTCACAGTCTGACACTGCGGGAGATTTTCAGCGCACAAAACAGAAAAGAAACTGGGCATGAAACCGGAAAAGACACGCAAAAAACGAGACAGACAGCCCATTTTTTGAAGGAAAAACAAGTTAACGGTCACAATGAAGAGAAGAAGACAGCAGCTAATCAGTTTTTATACTCGTTGTTGTTGTTGTCCAAATGCATTTTATTTCCCTCTTTCTCTTAACTTGCGTTCTCTCCTCCTCCCTCCTCTCTCTCTCTTTCCCACTCTCCCTGCCCCTCTTTCTCTCTTTCCCACTCCCCCTCCCTCCTCTCTCTCTCTCTTTCTACCTCTCCCTCCCTCCTCTCTCTCTCTTTCCACCCCCCCCCCCGTCCCTCCTCTTCTCTTAACTTGCGTTCTCTCCTCCTCCTCCTCTCCCCTACCCCGCTTCATCGCTCTCTCTCTCTCTCTCTGTCTCTCTCTCTCTGTGTCTGTCTCTCTCTTGCATTCTTTTCTCCTCCTCTCCTCTACCCCGCTCCATCTCTCTGTCTCTCGCGCTCTCTCTCTCTCTGTCTCTCTCTCTTGCATTCTTTTCTCCTCCTCTCCCCTACCCCGCTCCATCTCTCTGTCTCTGTGTCTCTCTCTCTCTCTCTCTCTGTCTCTCTCTGTGTGTCTCTCTCTCTTGCATTTTTTTGCTCCTCTCCCCTACACAGCCCCACCTCTCTCTCTGTCTCTGTCTCTCTCTCTCTGTCTGTCTCTCTCTTGCATTCTTTTCTCCTCCTCTCCCCTACTCCGCCCCACCTCTCTCTGTCTCTCTCTCTCTCTCTCTCTCTCTCTCTCTTGCATTCTTTTCTCCTCCTCTCCCCTACCCCGCTCCATCTCTCTCTCTCTCTCTCTCTCTCTCTCTCTCTTATTCTTTTCTCCTCCTCTCCCCTACCCCGCTCCATCTCTCTGTCTCTCGCGCTCTCTCTCTCTCTCTGTCTCTCTCTCTCTCTCTGTCTCTCTCATACATTTATATATGTTTTTGTTTTTATTTCTCACTACATGCCATTACTTTGAATGGATGGTCGAACTGCACTTTGTTGCACAGATTGATTGATTTCGTTTTGGCTTTGGTTTTCATCAATATTATTACTACTGATGCATGTTGTTATTTGTATTATGAACCCCCATGTCATTAGGGCTGTAAAGCTATTGACATTAAAGTGTTCAGTGTTCAGTGTTCTCTGTCTCTCTCTCTCTTGCATTCTTTTCTCCTCCTCTCCCCCACACCGCCCCACCTCTCTCTCTCTCTCTCTCTCTCTGTCTCTCTCGTTTTTTAAATCAGCTAGTTATCGTACGTCCTGTTCTGTTCTGAACAACAGCGTCTGGGGCATAACTAAAGCGTCCATACAAGCATACGTTGTCACCTAAGCGCGCCACAGTACCAGCATTAGTGAGTCAAACGAAAATCAGTAACGCCAGTTACTTCAAAGTATAAACACTACCAATGCACAGAGAGAGAGACTGACAGACAAACAGACAAATAAAGACAGACAGACAGACAGAGAGTTGGAAGAAGATAAAGAACTCAGAACTCAAAACGTTTTGTTTTGTTGTTGTTTTTTTATTCAAGGATTAAGAGTTTAGGCATGGTCTGGTCTATTCTATTCTTTCTGTGCTCAAAGAGACAGACAGACAGACAGAAGCAGATTGAGACAGAGACACATAGAGAGACAGGGACAGAAACAGAGACAGACAGACAGGCAGACAGAGACAGAGACACAGAGCGAGAGAGAGAGAGAACTCAGAACTCAAAATGTTCTCTTCATGGATTAAGATTTAAGGCGTGGCCTGTTCTTCCAATCTGTCCCTACAGAGAGAGAGAGAGAGACAGAGACAGAGACAGAGACAGAGAGGCAGACAGAAAGACAGACAGACAAACAGAGAATGAGAGAGAGAAGAAGATGGCTCGTCACTGTTCTGTTTTTACCTCCATGTCATCACGCCATCTTTACCAACTGGGACACGGACGCTTTTCCGTGTTTGGAAAAGGGCCAACTTGTGGTTTTTACACAGAATCCCTGTGGAAAACAGGCTGAACATGGAGACATTCAGAATGGACATGGTACGAATTAGTTTTTACGTCGTATTAGAATCAAATCTTCGGCCTTGTCGGGTTCTGTCAGGGAGGGGGGGGGGGGGGGGGGGGACTGGGAGACCTGTAGTTCTATCACACTGTCAGCGAAGTATGACGTCACCTCAGTCATGATACGCAATATCTGAATGCAGCCGACTAGAATGAATTCCACGAAACCCGAAGTTTTTCTCTCTTTTTTTCAGGGTGTGAGAACGTCAAACTGTATTTCCTGGCGGAAGATCTTTCTCTCTCTGTTTTAAACAAAGAATTGTATGTGAATATGAAACTTATCAAATGAGCACTGGATGTTGCTGTCCATCAAGTTCGTCTCACTGAAATTAATGTCCAGAATCTTTTGTCGTAATCAGAATGACACCATAGAAAAAACAATCATAGGCAAATTTCGCCAGCCTTTTCTTCAATTCTTCTAAAATTAGCACGCTAGATATGGCGTTTGGCCTGCATATGTATTTAATCTATCTATGTGAATATTGTATTTCATAAAACGATCTAAAAGATGGATTTCATCTTCAAAACTCTTGCAAGTGGCATACAGTCCTTCTTCTTTCGGGTTTTTCTTTTCTTTTTCTTTTTTTAAACTTCCCTGTTCGATCTAGTTATCCCCAGAACACTGATGCGTCACAACACTTAAGCGTCACCATACGCGTCATTCTCAAACACGCGTCAGTAAGGACGGTCCACAATGCTCAGTCTCATGTCGGCATGACCCGAACATGATAATACTGAGCCTCTGGTGCACTCCTGAACTGATTTGCATCCCTCTGTCTTCTGCACTAAAGCTACTGATCCGTGACTGATCTGAGAAAATGGCAGTGGGGAATGAACGAAATAAAGAGTGCAACAGCGAGGCGCGTGCGGCCTAATTTTTTTTTTTTTTTTTTTCGCTCACTGGACTGTATCGAGTCGATAAAAAAGCTGGACTCTGTACCCCTTCATCTCCAACCCCCCTCCATCCTCCCCGCTTGTCCTACTTCTATCCACCCCCCCCACACCTCCCCTCTGTCTCTCTCTATCTCTCTCTTTGTCTTTCTGTTTTCCTCTACGCTGCTCCTGATTTTCAGGGTAGGGAGTTCCAGCTAATTTTCTGAACGAGTGGTTCCTGTGAGGTGCATTTTTTTGCAGGAGTTTCCTAGGGGAGATGGGAGGGGTTGGGTGAGGGAGCATTATGTCTGACTGGGCATGCTCTCCAAGCAAGACGGAGGCCTGCTGCTGTTTGCGCGAGTCCTGCAAAGGGATGGTGCTGCTCCACTGTTCACATCGCACTGAAATCACCCAGCAGGAAATACACAGAGTGTGACGTTACTACATATTCAAAACAAAACAAAAAGAGAGAGAGAGAGAGAGAGAGAGAGAGAGAGAGAGAGAGAAGAAGAAGAAGAAGAAGAAACGTTTGACTCCAGACAGAGAAAAGAAAAGAGAAATGGAGAAAAGAGAGAAAAGCTCAGAGAGAGACATAAAATAATATCTTTACCCTCCCCTGTCTCTCTCCACACACACACACACACACACGCACACAGACACACACACACACACACACACACACACACACACACACACCTACGCGCATACAGCACACACATACAGCACACACATACAGCACACACACACACCTACGCGCATACAGCACACACATACAGCACACACATACAGCACACACACACACCTACGCGCATACAGCACACACATACAGCACACACATACAGCACACACACATACCCCACCCCCACGCCCCACAGAAAGGGAGAGAGGGAGAAGGAGATAGAGATCACAGCAAAGCACAACACACACAACACAACACGCATGCGCGCACACATCCACATCAGACGAACCTTTGATTGTTGCTCTTTCTCAAACAGAACCTTGATCCCCTCTCTCTGTCTCTGTCTCTCTCTGTCTCTGTCTCTCTCTCTCTCTGCTTTCAACTTCCCTCACACATCACTTTTCTCTCTCTTCCATTCTTT
>NC_134897.1:8679901-8682401 GCF_041734735.1 Babylonia areolata | reverse complement strand
AATAAATAATCATCATTTGGTGACACGACATCTCTTTGTCTCAGTGTGTGTGAGTGCGTGTGTGTGTGTGTGTGCGCGCGCGGGGTGGGGGGTCTATTTAGGCGTGTGTATGTGTGTGTGTGTTAGGGGAGGGGGAAGGGTTGTGGGTGTGGAATAATGTCGGTGTGCGTACGTATGTGTATGTGGTTGTATCTGTGCACGTGTGCATGTGTGTATAAATGTGTCCGTTTTGTGTACGTGCGTGTGTGTGTGTGTGTATGTGTGTGTGTGTGTGTGTGTGTGTGTGTGTGTGTGTGTGTGTGTGTGTGTCTGTCTGTCTGTCTGTCTGTCTGTCTGTCTGTCTGCCTGTCTGTGTCCCCTCCCCCTTCCCCGCAATCAGAGCAATACTTCATCAGAAACCGGACGGTCCCATCATGTCAAAAAGCAGGACAATCCCTGCCGTCTGACCGCCTTCAATACGTTGAGGGCAGGACGGGAGAAGTGTTGATAATGTCATAGACACGTCATCCCCCAAACACACACACACACACACACACACACACACACACACGCACGCACGCACGCACACACACACACACACACGCACACAAACACACACACGCAGGCACGCACGCACACACACACACACACACACACACACAAACACACACACACGCACGCACACACACACACACACACACACACACACACACACACACACACACACACACACACACACACACACACACACACACACACACACACGCACACACACACACACACACACACACACAGCAATTCCCCCCATGGCCCCCCTCCTCGTTTACTTCGCCACACAGCAGACAGCCACGAGTGGCCATGATGGGCGTGGCTAATGATCGCTAATGACCACGTCGCCGCCATCACCACCCACCTATAACATCCTCCCGACACTACCCCCCGGACCCCCCGATGCCCCCCCCCCCCCCCGGCCCTTCCCTTCCCCCTCCCCCCAGCCCCCATTCCTCCCCTCTTCCAATACACCATGTCCAGTTCCCCTCCACCCCACCCTCTCTCCCCCTCTCTCTCTCTCTTACTCTCTTCTCCTCATCTCCACCGCTGGATGGACGACAACAACAACGGCGCCGTTATTGCCTCTTCCTCCAGGGGTCCTTGCAGCTAATCAATGTTCCGCGTTTTATATCCCTCAGCTTCCAATCTCGCTTGCCTTCCTCCTCCACATCCCCCCCCTCTCTCTCTCTCTCTCTCTCTCTCTCTCTCCCGTCCACCAACTGCACCGGAACCTCCCCTGTCACCTCTACCCACCCCCCACACCCCTCCACACACACACACACACCCTTGCTCTGACCGCCACTTCCTCAACCCCTAACCCCTCTCTCTTCGTATTTGGATCTCTGTTTCTGTTTCTGTCTGTTGCTCTCTCTCTCTCTCTCTCTCTCTCTCTCTCTCTCTCTCTCTCTCTCCCTCCCTCCCTCCCCATACTGACCACTATTTTTTTCTGCACCCTCAGTTCGACTTAATATGTGTTCCCCATCCACATAAAATCTCTCTCACACACTCTCTATTCTCCTCTCCACACTACACTGCGTTGCACTGCATAGCATAACACTCAGCTGCACGACACAGCACTTCAATGTCCTCATGAGATGCTGTTATGCACTGTTGTTTATGTGATGTTTATTGTAAGGCGCTTACAGTCCGTTCTATTGGGACTTTGCGTCATATAAGTACTTTATGACGATGATGATGATGATGATGATGATGATGATTATTTATTATTTTTATTATCATTTATCATCATAATGATCATTATCATAATCATAATGATTCAAGGATGATGATGATGATGATGGTGGTGGCGGTGGTGGTGGTGGTGGTGACGATGATCATAATTTTTATTGCTTTTGTTATCATCATTACATTAATGTCATATCTTCAAATCAAAACTTTATGATCTCTCTCTCTCTCTCTCTCTCTCTCTCTCTCTCTCTCTCTCTCTGCTGTCCGGCACTGGATGATCTTAGAAGAAGATTCATCCCTCCAACATTATTAATGTCTTGCAGAAATGAATCTGTTATCAAGAACTTCGCACTTTGTCTGTATAAGTCGTTTCAGAGGAGAACCATGATGAGCTGATACTACGATATTGTTCACAGATACATATACAATATTCACGAATTATATTATAATATTTTTGTGCGCATCACTTTCTAAAATGTTTCCTATTTATGTGTACCCCCTTCAAAATAAGGTCATGGCCTTTCTTGAATAAAACATCGTTAGTGTTATCTCTCTGTCTCTGTCTCTCTCTCTCTCTAACCGCCCCTAAGATCCCTACTTGCTCACCCTCATCACCTCATCGCCTTTTATCCCTCATTCATATGTCTGTGTCACCGAAACCTTCCTACCACCACCACACACCCCCACCGCCCACACACCCTTGCTCAAAGCCCGCTTTCCTTATCCCTCAACCTCTCTCTTCGTCCATGTTATCTCTCTCTGTTTCTATCTCTCTCTCTCT
>NC_134897.1:8669901-8674901 GCF_041734735.1 Babylonia areolata | reverse complement strand
ACAACATAAACGTGACAAATCCATGTCAACAACATAAACGTGACAGATCTCTGTCAACAACATACACGTGACAAATCCCTGTCAACATTAGCAACATAAACGTGACAAATCCCTGTCACCTGAACCTTCAGACAAAACCATCAAAGTTGGCAGTGTGCACATTTGAACTTGGAGTCAAAGATCCCGAAATCCATATCAGTGTTCAATGGGTTGGGGAAATACAGCACGCCGAATATGCATCCAGCTCCCAAAACGAGGTACTCCCGTCCAAATGGCGGGGTGAAAAACGGCCTCACGGGGTTTTTTGGGGTTGTTTTTTTTCAAAAGCCTTCTCGTGGAAATGAGTGACCGAGAAAGCTGCCGCCTATGAACGCAGAAGAAGAATGGGGAGGAGAGAAGGGAGTGTACTGGGGAGGAGGGGAAGTGGATTCTATATACTGAGTTTTAAAAAAAAATCTTTGATATATTTCGGAAGTTGAAAAATTATCGGGTGACATGTGAGTGATGAACCCTGATGCCAAGTTCTCTCCTCCCCCATCACCCCCTCCAGGCAACACGATATTTTCCCCTTAGATAAAACTGACAGGGGTTGGGTGACATAAGCATGTGTGTGTGTGTGTGTGTGTGTGTGTGTGTGTGTGTGTGTAAGTGTGTGAGTGTCTGCGTGTGTGTGTTTGGGTCTGTCTGTGTCTGTGTGTTTGTATGTATGTGTGTCTGTGAGCGTAATGTGTGCTTGTGTATGTGTCTGTGTGTGTGTGCTTTTGTGTGTGTGCGTCTGCATGACCTGCTTGTGTTGTGCGCGAGCGCGCGTGTGTAGAGGGGAAGGGTGGATGTCATCCGACATTGTGCAAGACGGTTTGAGGAGAGTGGTTGGGACGGGGGAGTGGGGGGTTGTATAGTGGGTGGGGAGGGTGGGGGGGTCAACTACATCCCGTTTCAATTCAGAATTCAGTGTGCTGGAGGCTCCAGAGAAGTGGCTGGAGCCGAGCCGGCCAATTTTATCTGCTCTTTGCCTTCTTGAAGTTTCCTCGGCCTGACCTCAGGGCAGTCCACTCACCTAGCTTTTCCCTGTCCTTCTTTTTTCTTTTCTTTTTTTTTCAAAACAGACTGTTTGCAACCTGCATGTTTGAAAAAGTTCTCTTCTTTTCCTTTTTTTTTTCTTCAAAACGCGTGGTAAGAGTTGCGAAAAGGAGTGTCCGTATTCAATGCGCATGCGCAGTAAAGTGTCGTCATCGGGACACGGTGACGCAGAGATTTTCATTTGATCGCGGCGCATGAATACAACTCGGGGGGGGATGGGGGGGTCGGAGGTGCTTTTTTTTTAGGGGGGGAGGGGGACGGGGGGGGGGGGCGGACTTCCTCGGGGTTTTGCACTTTGTTGAGTGCTCCACGAAACCTCGTGTTGTTGCGAACCAAGCTCTTCATTCCCACCATTCCGGGCACTTTTCGCCTTTCCTCCAGGGGGCGTTTTCTCCAAACTTGTTAGACCTGCTGTAAAACGGGAGGAAAGAGGGTGTGTGTGTGTTTGGGGGGGGGGGGGGGCGCAATGTCCAAGGTAACACACACAACACACAACCTTGTAGTTCAATTCTTTTGCTGTTGAAAGTCTAGTCAACTGTAAGGACCGTATCAGAGTTAGAGGAATGTGAAATAAACAAGCAACAAAAAAACCCAATCCACCCCAAATTCCAAAGTTTATCAAGTTTAAGGGGGGAGGTGGGGGGGGGGGGGGGAGGGGGAGTCCAAAGAAACGAGACTGGTTCCGACACAATAAACAGAGACTATAATTCAGTTATGTTCGATAATCAAATGTATACAGACGAACCCGGGTGATGCAGTGACGCCTCCTTGAGAAACTGATACTGATATTGACACTGATACTGATACTGATATTGACACTGATACTGATATTGACACTGATATTGATCTTGACACTGATACTGATCTTAACACTGATATTGACACTGATACTGATATTGACACTGATACTGATCTTGACACTGATCTTGACACTGATACTGATACTGATATTGATACTGATACTGATATTGACACTGATACTGATCTTGACACTGATATTGACACTGATACTGATACTGATACTGATATTGATACTGATACTGATATTGACACTGATACTGATATTGACACTGATACTGATACTGATATTGACACTGATACTGATATTGACACTGATACTGATATTGACACTGATATTGACACTGATACTGATACTGATATTGACACTGATACTGATATTGACACTGATATTGACACTGATACTGATATTGACACTGATACTGATATTGACACTGATATTGACACTGATACTGACATTGACACTGATACTGATATTGATACTGATATTGACACTGATACTGATATTGACACTGATACTGATACTGATATTGACACTGATACTGATATTGACACTGATACTGATAACTGACACTGATACTGAACCCGAGTGTGGCTGTGTACGGGGGACTCGGAATGAGCGCCGTGGGACTAATCCCACTGAAACGGTACAGAGGATGGGGCAGCAAAGAAAAGAAACAAAAAAGTTCGATAATCACAAACACCAGCAACTTGAAGTCATATCGTCAAAAGACATGATTCCCTTTGGAGACGGGAGCCATGCATGTTAGTAGATACTAGTGGCAGCGACAACAACAACAACAACAAACTATCAGGAACAACAATAATAATGATGATATTACAGTGATGGTAGCACAAACAGCAGCTGTATCGCCACTGACAGAGAAACAAACATCAAAGCGCTGAACCCAGACGACCATGGCTGACAGCATGACTGAAGGAACATTCAGAACGTATGATCAGGTCAGTTTCGCAGACGAAATATCGAAGCTCGGTTTCTAATCAGTAACAACCGCTTTGTTCAACAAAACTGGTATTTTGGTGGTGCTGACCACAGTGTTTTCTTAGTTTTCCCCCAGTCTCTCATATGGCAGAAGTCGAAGTCAAACCCCACAGACGTTAGGAATCAAGTACCATCAATGCTAAGATAGTAATGAGGTTTCGTCCTGATAAAATCACATCCATGAATGATAAATACTATTTCAAAAAAATAGAATGAAGCTTCTTTAAAGCGGAATAATACTGGTTAAATCATGCAGTTTACAAATTATTTGTTTGAATATATTTGGTCTTGGCATTCCCGATAGCGTATTGGGGGGGGGGGGAAGAAGACGTGAACATTGCTGCCACACAACTTTAAAACTAGTGTTCTAGGAAGAGTAAAACAGCGATGAGAGAAGGATACAAAGAGAAAAGAAAGACAGACAGACAAACAGACAGACAGATAACAGAGATAAACAGACAACATAGACAGACAGACAGACCAAACACACGACAAACAGATAGACAACAGAGACAGATAGACAAAGAATTAGAGACAACAGAGACAGAAAGACAGACAACAGAGACAGACAGAGACATACAGACAACAGAGACAGATAGACAAAGACACAGAGACAATAGAGACAGAAAGACGGACAACAGAGACAGACAGACAGACAAACGAGAAAGACAACAGAGAGACAGATAAACAAACAACAGAGACAGACAGATTACAGACAAACTACAAAGACAGACAAACAAACAACATACAGCAGAAAGAGATGGGTGGCTGAACGTCAGAAGGGCCGGTCCTGCAGGGACCCCCTTTACAACTCTGTCGTAACCGTCAATTGCCTCGCCTTCCCCAGCGGCCCTCCCCCCGCCCATGCTCTCAACTCTAACGTCCGCCAACAACTAATTAACTCCCCTTGACTTTCAATTCCCTCCCCTTCCCTCCCCTGCCTCCCACTTCCAATCCCCCCTTCCGCTCCCACCCCTCCCTCCTTGCCTGCAGAGTATCAAAAATGGGCCTGCGCTGTCTGAACACGCCCCCCACCCCACCCCTCTCCTACCTTAACCCCAGTCCTCACCCCTCGCCACCCCTCCCCTCCCCCAACCCCTCTCCCCACTGCCTCTTGTCAATATTTGCATGGAGTGCTGTCTTGTCCTCGTAAAGAAGTGGCCTTGCTGCTTGTCTGTTATATTTAGTTGTTGTTTTTTATATGCTCGGGAGACAGTGGGGTTATTTCAATCATCATTTCATTGATTTTTTTCCCCATAAATTTCACAAACGCTTCAGTGTGAAGTGTGGCCATTTTCCAGTGTACTTTCTCTTGTGCTTAATGTGAATTTTGATTTCTGACCGGATCACGATATTAAGAATCCGAAACCATGCCTTTGGTGTCCCATGAGAAGTTCTCAGTATCCCATTGCAATTCGCGAAATAGATCATCTCAGTACGTAACAGTCATTCAAGCCCATGATAACAGAATTGAAACAATATGTTTAGTCACAGTCTTTTCACACAATGTATAAGATGGTTGGTCACAAAGAGTTTGTCCCTTTTCGTTTCCATTTGGGAATGAAGGAAGCAGGGTTTTTGAATGAAATTATCAACAATATCTATAAATTTGTTCCATTAGAACCCTCCAAAACATAGCCACATTTGAACACACACACACACACACACACACACACACACACACACACAGAAAGAGAGAGAGAGAGAGAGAATGAGAGAGAGGCGGGGAGGGAGAGAAACGAAACGAATTTTATTTCAAGTGGGAAGTGGAATAAGCATTACATCCAGCTCTCTGGGCAAAAAACTGAAACAACCAGAAAAAATGCACGAAAATAAAATCATGTACAGGTCACCCAGACTGAGAGAGAGACAGACAGACAGAGAAAGAGAGAGAAGAGTCGGTGACTCCTCTTTGTCAGCGGTGGGAAATGAAAGGGAGCTAAAAGGATGTTCCTCCACAAAGCTCTCATTGTTTTCCAAACGCCTGCCCTGAATATCGAACAGAGGAAGTATAATTCATGACCATCGACAGTTTTTAGCAAAGTACCTCACGAGAAAATGAAAAGAAAAGCAACAACACGAGCATGGGCAAGCACGCACCGACGCCCACCCAAAAGGA
>NC_134897.1:8649901-8664901 GCF_041734735.1 Babylonia areolata | reverse complement strand
CAAAGCTTGAATGAAGAAAAAAAAAAAGATATAAGGAGGCCGAAGAGGAAAGTGAGAGAAAGAGAGAGACAGAAAACAGACAGAGAGAGATTGGGAGGGGAAAATGTTGGGGGCGGGGAGGCTAATAGACATATACACATGGAGACATATAGACAGACAGACAGAGAGACCTTAAAAAAAAAGAGAGACAGAAAGAGCAAAAAGATCAGAAATGCAAATAGAAACAACATCCGCCACCAGGAAAGGTGCCAAGTCAGGCAGAGGGCGCGAGGTTAGTGGGAAGGGGAGTGGTGGGCAGGAGGGACAGGGAGGGAGGGGGACAGGGGGCAGTGTGTATGTGGCAGGGGTGGGGGGAGTCTGGGGTGCGGAGGGAGGGGGGGTGCGGGGGGGGGGGGGGTCTGTCTTTGGCTGTGTCGAAGTTGAAAGCTTTTTTTCGTCAAGGAGGTAGCGGGTCCGGCTGGTCTTCATTCCGACTGAAGCCGACCCAGTAGACGTGCTAATTATGCCTCCTGACACCACGGGCTGAGACCAGCCACCCACCCCCGGTACCCCTTCCTGTGCGTTAGCCACACAAACCCCCTTGACCCCCCTCTCTTTCTTACCCCCGACCCCCTTCTTCCTTTCTCTCTTTCCCTTCCCCCTCTCTCCTTTTTTCCCCTGCCCTCCCTCCCATTCCCCTCCTTTCTTTCCTCTGACCCCCTTCTTCCTCTTTCTCTATCACCGACCCCGCCCTCCTTTCTCTCTTTACCCCTTCCCGTCTCATCTTTCTCTTTTTCCCCTCATAATCCTCTCTTTCCCACTCCCCCTCCCTCCTATTTCTCTCTTTCCCCCTCCCTCCTCTCTCTCTCATTCCAACTCCCTCTCCCTCGCCTCTTTCTTTCCCACGATCTCCTCCCTCCTCTCTCTCTTTCCACACCACTCCCTCCCCTCTCTCTCTTTCCCACCCTCCCTGCTTCCCCTTTCTCTCTTTCCCACGATCCCCTCCCTCCTCTTTCCACCTCCCCCTCCCTCCTCTCTCTCTCATTCCAACTCCCTCTCCCTCGCCTCTTTCTTTCCCACGATCTCCTCCCTCCTCTCTCTCTTTCCACACCCCTCCCTCCTCTCTCTCTTTTCCACTCTCCCTGCCCCCCTTTCTCTCTTTCCCACGATCCCCTCCCTCCTCTCTCTCTCTTTCCCCCTCCCCCTCTCTCCTCTCTCTCTCTTTCCCCCTCCCCCTCCCTCCTCTCTCTCTTTCACACTCTCCCTGCCGCCTTTCTCTCTTTCCCCCTCCCTCTCCCTCCTCTCTCTCTTTTTCGCCCTCCCTCCTCTCTCTCTTTCCCACTCTCCCTGCCCCCCTTTCTCTCTTTCCCACGATCCCCTCCCTCCTCTCTCTCTTTCCCCCTTCCCCTCCCTCCTCTCTCTCCCCGGAGTCCCTTCCTTTTTTCTGTCTTCCAGTGTGCCCTCCCTTTTTTCTGTCCCAGCCCACGCCAACTCTGCATCGTTCTCATCCAATAGCGAGATGTGAAGCGAAGCTAAATGTAAACTGTCGTGCCTATCTTCGGTGTTATAAATCATTTGAAAAATCAAAACTATATCTCTCGAGAGGTTTTTATTTACGAGGGCTTTACGAGGGCTTTTATATGGGTCGAACCTTTAATAAATCACTTTGTGTTCTTCCCCATCGTTTTTTTTTCTGTGTGTCTCTGGCTATATATCTGCTTGTCTATCTGTTTATCTATCTGTCTGTCTGTCTGTCTCCACCTGTTTCTTTTTCTCAATGTTATTCTGGATTTCATGTTGTTGTTTTCTTACATCCTGTTCCTACGGACTTTGCATGCTTGGCGATCTTTTTTTCTTTGCCATCTTGTGTGTGTGTGTGTGTGTGTGTGTGTGTGTGTGTCTGTGTGTGTCTGTGTGTGCGTGCACATTTCCTTTTAATGTATTGATATATGCTGTTCACATACCCCTTTATTAGGGATCTCTCTCTCTCTCTCTCTCTCTCTCTCTCTCTCAAAGTATTGTAAATATTGTATGCTCTGTCTCTGCTTCTCCTCCTCCTCCTCCTCCTCCTTCATCATCATCGTCTTATTCTTTCTGTTCGCTTGCCCATGTTTCTTGTTTGTTTTGGGCGAGTTTTTTGTTTTGTTTTTGTTTTGTTCTTTGTGTGTGTGTGTGTGTGTGGTTTGTTTGTTGCTGTTGTTTTGTTTTTGTTTTGTTTGTTTGGATTTTTTTTTTTGGGGGGGGGGGGGGGGGGTTTGGGGGGGAGATTTTCCTGTTGTTTCTGTTCAGGTTTTTGGCTTTTTTTCAAGGCATGGTGAAAAAAAGCTTTTAGATTAACCTTTTTTCCTCAATAAAATATTCACTCTGTTTCTTTGTTCGATTTTTTGTTTATTCTTTCTTTCTTTCTTTCTCTCTTTCTTTCTTTCTTCTTTTTCTTCTTCAGTCAGCGTGCTTTTGCTTTCTGTTGAGCTTCAGGAAGGGAACCGCGGTCTCGTTACCCGCAGAAAGCAGCTCGCACGAACCCCGACCCCATCGAACAGCAAGTCACGCCATTTTGACACCAACATTCCCCCACGCTTACTGTCCTTCATTTCCGGTCTCCAGAGCCCCCTGGCGGCGGCGTCAGTGACTGGCTAATCACGTAACGCACGCGACGCGATCTGGGGCCTCACGCCATGCTGTTTGGCTACATCAAGGCAGACTGGGGGGCGTTGGGAGTTATGAATGAGATGTGAAGGCAGAGTGGCGCCTTGGTTCGATCAGCTGGCAACAACACACAGAGCTTGACTCTCTCTCTCTCTCTCTCTCTCTCTCTCTCTCGTCTCTCTCGCCCCCCTCCCTATCTCTCTCTCTGCAGTTGATTGGCCTAATTGACGGGGTCAAAAACAGTCAAACAAGTAAAAAGCCCATATCCGAAGTTTTGAGTGATCGTGTGAGTTGCAGCCCACGAACACAGAAACGCTAACAACAACAACAACAAAGAAAGAAAAAAACAGACAAAAAAAGACCGTAGTCTTGTGAATTTTCATTTTGCATTGATCAATAAAATTCAAGGACAGAGCGACTGGGTGTGATGTTTAGCTTCCTTGATTTTTCAATACTGTGTCAAACGAATTCATCAATCCGAAATCAGCTAGAACTGATGTAGCAATAAAAACTGTTTCTCTTTCTACAGTGCTGATATTACTTTGGGATGTAATGAAGCTATTTCAGTTGTTTTTATGCAGATTATCTTAGACGCATCAATAAACCACCTTAAAAATGATTAACGCACAATAGTTTCGGTCATTCAAAATTATTCGGCGCTGAATACCGAGTCCACAAAAAAACGGCAGATATCACTGTACAGTGACACAAAGACAATGAGAGAACGAAGGTCTTTCCACAACAAATCCCTGATCATTTCTTCAAAGAGAGAAAAAGGGTTAAGCTAGTTAACCAGCTGTCCCGTTCAAACGTGCGGGCTGGAAAAAAAAGAAAGGAAGAAAGAAGAAGAAAATACGCCCTTGACAGTATCTCACTGAAAGCAACTAACACAAAGTTCTGAAGAGTTAACACACAAGTAACGCCATTTTGACATCGACTTCCTCAAACGCGTACTGTCCGTCATTTCCAAAACTTCAGAGCCCTCTGGCGGCAGTGTATCTGGCTGGCTAATCACGTGACGCACACGAGAGGACGCGGGCTGGCTAGGCTGTTTTATTTCTCCAGATCTGACAGAGATATATTGAGTTATGGATGAGACGTGACGGCGGGAGAGACAGCTTGATTAGCAGAGACAAAACGCAGAGCTTGATTTGCATTCCTTCTCTCGATCCGAACTGGGAGTCGGGTTACAAGGAGACTGTAATTCCTGGGTTCGTTTTTCGCACTGATCAGCTAAAAGACTTCGGTCCTGAGATAGATTCTAGCTGCAAGATAGGCAATAACAAGATTAACTTAGCCAAGAAGCGACAATGTAGTTTGCCGTTTCTTTGTTCTGGTTCATTTGAAGATTCCATCACATCAAGTGATTATACAACAGCGCAATGACACTAAAATATCCAACTGTATTGCATCGTCTGAGTATATTTGAAATTACAACCACAAAAAAAGATTCTACTACAACGACACCCAAGATTCTTGTTTTCTGTGTGTTGTTTTTAGTTTCAAGTCATGTGGTTAGATTATTTTCACAAAAATATTTGTTTGGTGTCTGAAATATTCTGACTTTCCTTCGAGTTTATTACATTATTCGCCTTCATAAGATGCTGAAAGTGAGAGCTACAGCAATTTATCTCCCAAAAAAATCTCATAAAATTCTCAATAAGTTCACCGAAGTCATACCATCAAAACACTCTCTTTTTCCCTGCTCTTCATTTCCGGCTCCCGGAGCTCCCCATAGCGGCGACGTCAGTGGCCACCTAATTATGTGACGCACATGACAAGATGGGGCCTCGCTATGACGCTTTACTTCTTGTACATCCGGCAGAATGCGGAGTACTGAGTCATCAGCTGCATGTAATGTTAGATAACGCATGGCTTGATCAGCTGGAACGAATCACAGACGTTCGTATTCATTGGTCAAAACCAATAATCAGGTTAAGTAAAGACTGCTGTTTATGAAGTTGCTTTCACACAAATCCACTAAATGACAAGCCCTGGACTTCCATGTCAGCGTTCGGCGGGTTATGGAAACAAGGTCATACCCAGCCTACTCCTACACCCCACTTCGCAAAAAACGGATTATAGTTGCTTACATGGCCGGGTAAAAACGGTCACACACGTAAAAGCCCACTCGGTCATACAAGTGAATGTGGGAGCTGCTGCCAAAAACGAAGGAGGAGAAGAAGCAGGGGGAGGAGGGGGACGGAGAGAAGAATAACCACAGTACATGTCAAGACCAAGAAACGAAGAAGAAGAAGATGGAGGAGGAGGAGGAGGAGGGGGAGGGACAGAAGAATAACCACAGTACATGTCAAGACCAAGAAACGAAGAAGAAGATGAAGGAGGAAGGGGGGGGAGGAGGGGGAGGGGGAGGAGAATAACCAGACTACATGTCAAGCCACCTTTAACACCAACTTCCCCCACACCATACCGTCCTCCATTTCCTGTCTCCTGAGCCACCTAGCGGTAGCGTCATTATCTAGCCGATCACGTTACGCACGCGACAGCAGAGGGCGGGATCATACGCCATGTTGTCCATTCAGATCAGACACAGCCAACGTGTACTGAGTTATGAAACAAGATGATGGTAGGCGCGCCGTGGTTTGAGTGCTCCGAACGAAACACGGAGCTTCGTTTTCACCCTTTCTCTTTGGTCAGCTCGGAGATTACGCCCCCGGAAAATGGAATGTGGCTGCCTTTTATGGTGGGGCAAAAACGGTAGTTCACGTAAATGCCCATCCGTACATGCAAATGAACTTGGGAGTTGCAGCCAATGATCACATAAAAAAAGAAAGAAAGAAAAATCGGAAATTAAGATTCATACCAGAGTCCATGGACGAGGACAGAATATCTCCGGCCTTGTTTTGCAATTGTCAGAAACAAAACGGGTATGACAGACAGACAGGGACAGAGAGGCATAAGAAGACTGGGAAGGGAGGGAAAACTGGAGTCTCCGAAGAAGAAAAAAAAACTTCACTGATTACCTTCCTGCTTCATTTTCCCTATTATAAATCAGACAGGATATGTGTTGTCTATTTTTGGCATTTGAGAGAGAGTTGTGGTGTCTCTTCCCATTAGAATATATATATATATACATAATATAGATAGATAGATAGACAGATAAACTCTCACGAACGTATGACCAACACGAGTCATACTATTTTCAACCGACTTCCACTTGCTGCACGTGCAGCCCTTTATTTCCGGTCACCAGAGTCCCTTGGCAGCAGTGTCTTTGGATGGCTAATCATGTGATGCACGCGAAAGAGCTGGAGAGTGCGGCACGTTGCTGTTGATCAGAGACGGTGGGATGGAATAATGGGGCTTTAGCGCCTGGTTAGCTACAAGAAAACATCTTGAGGGTGCACTTTGCAATGGGATGAGACGGAGTTAAGTCCTTCTCTCTCTCTCTCTCTCTCTCTCTCTCTCTCTCTCTCTCTCTCTCTCTTTTCAGCTGTTTTGTCCCTCCCATCGAAGATTTTGCCTTTTCTTGAAAACATCATCATCATCGTCATCATCGACATCAACAACAACAACAACAACAACAACAACAACGGTCCCATTGTACGCACTACGCACAATCTCGCTTGTAGCAGAATGACATTACACAACACACTAAACAGGAGTTTAGCTGTAAAGAGTCTAGAGCTATGTATCACCACCAGTTTTCACCGCGAATTGATCCGCGCCAAATGATTTTCTAATCAGAGGCAAAGAATTTACTGCACGAGATTTGATAAAGGGAGATTCTGCACTTTTTCTGCATATTTTCTTTCTTTATCGATTTGTTTGGAATGGGGTGTGGGGGTGGGGGGGAGTTGATTCCTTGTGACTCATGAACCACATTCTATTGTCAAAAATAAACAAAACTGCACCAGAGAATGGTGGGTGAGTAGGGGGTGGGCGTAGAGAGAGAGAGGGGGCGGCGGGGGGCAGTGAAACAGAAGATATTTCTACTCTTGAATACATGAGCATAAGTTAGTTTAAAATAACGTAGTGTTCGCTCTATTCTTAATGTTCAACTGCAATCGAAATTTTCAGACATCGAAGTGAAATTGACAAGCATGTGACTCTTTGATGTCACAGACAGTAAACTATTCATACATTCATCCCGTCAAGGGATACGGTAATAGATTGCCTCTCTTTCCTCTCTTTCCTCTTTTCAGTCCAAAAGATGCTCAAATTTCCTCACTGTACAGATTGCTTTCGAGAACTGTAAACACATGCAGAGAGAGATATAGACACAGATACGGAAAAGTAGGACGCGCATGTGCCTGGAAAGGAGGAAAATAAAACAGGGATTACTTGATCATATCATGGGAGCAAAACGAAATTACGTCCTACGAGCTCAAACTTCTTTTTTTCTTTTTTCTTTTTTTTTTATTCACTTTTTTCACAATTTGGCACAAACATATAATCAGACATTACAAACTTAGGAACAGATGATCAAACTGAATATGAAAAAAAAGAGACTGAAATGAACGGGTGAAATGTCTACAAACCCGTTTCCGTTTAACCAAACTATAACAACGGATTTGAATAACTCCATTTCTGATAGTTATCAAGACTTGATTTCACCCTTTTCTATTTTAGATATGGATGATATGTTCAGAAAAAAAAGATTATAAACCACAATATAACACCCAAAAGCCAAGGAAAAGAAAGATGGGGGGGGGGGGGGGAGAAATACACACACAAAAAATCCTACAAGCAAACAAAACGAACACACACACGCACGCACACACACACACACACACACACACACACACACACACACACACACAGAGTTTGCCTCAAACTTCTCAGTAAATGTTACCAGAGGCCACAGCAGAACATTCTGTTTTCACGAGTTGAAAGTTGTCACCATACATTCGTTTGAACCACTTTTGACGCAGCTTGTGCTGACTCGTGAGTCCTGAACTTAAAATACGTTGACTCTTAGTTGGAGTTTTGTTGTTGTTGTTGCTTTTGCTATTGTTCTTGTTGTTGTGGTGTGTGATCTTGGTTCTCATCCAAAGCTTTTAAAGAATGTGGGGGGCTTTTGGGGGGGTGGGGGGGGGGCTGTTAATTCTCGTGCTCACATCAATAAATCCATCACTTCGATAAAGTTGCGCTCAATCAAAATACTTGAGAGCCCTCAGGTTCCCAAACAAGCGTGATTAAATGGCATGATTTGTAAAACGCAAAGCGATTTCTTTCAACAGTTCGCGCTGAGGCGAGAGCAATTCCTCTCTGACGCTTTCATCAGGCTAAAACCCTCATAAGACATGAAAACAACTCACCGGAAAATGAACATCTTACAACTGCAAGTCATGAGTTATGCCTTGTCCAAGAAAACATACCACAAAAAAGGGATGATAGAAAATTTGGGTAAAAATATAAAGGAAAAAATTAAAGAAAAAAAAAGGAAAGTGCAGAAAAATCGGGAAAATTAACTTTCAAAATAACTCTATTCCTGAACACTTCAGCACCACCGACGCTGAGCTGCAAATGGAACTAGATTACAGGAGTAGATTGCCGGCACGGCTGACTGGGCAAATGGCGCTGCATTAGACAAACGGGCATCAGTGTGACGAAAGAGATGGATGTGATTGCTGTCAGGGCAGACCGACCTCACGCGTAAACTGCGAGACGTGGACACTGCTGGTCACTGGCCAGGAGGTTCGGCTGTGAAGGTGTACAGCTGTGGGATATTTGCTTCTCTCATGTCAGTATCAATGTGTTTGGTGTTTCTTTGTTGTTAAAAGCCCATCCCGGCGACCACACAGTATTTGGTATGATTTACAGAGCGAGGAGACAGACAGGGACAGAGAAACAGGTATAGAGAGAGACAGAGAGGAAGAGAGAGAAAGAGAGAGAGAAAGACCTAGACAGAGAGACAGAGAGCAGGAGGTACAGAGAAAGATGTGTAGACACACAAATGAAATGTATTTATCATGACAGTAACGTCAATGGCGGCTCATAACTTTGCAAATTCATCAATCTTAATCAATTATAACAGCAATACTTCCAAACGAAACTTTAGGTTTCGTAATAACTGGTTGCCACTGAATAGTATTATCAGATTTTGTTTAATACTGTCAGAATTCAACACTGGATTATAAGTACGATACGTAAAAGAAGTGTTAATTTTAAAAATGAGACAAAAGGGGGGGGGGGGGGGACATCAAACAGACTTGAAACCATAGAAAAGCCCAGCAACTTTTTTCTGCCAAGTGACAAGGGACGCAAACAGAAAGACCACCCCACACACACCCCGCCATCCCCCGCCCCCCCTCACCCCCCCCCCCCCCCCCCCCCCCTCAACAAAAAAAAATATAGATAGATACAAAAACAATTATAAGTGTATGTGAAAATAAGAAGAAGGAAATATACAAACACAAAAGAAATCTTGTTAAATCAAGAGAATTTAGTATCTGAAAAATTCAGGATTAAGATCAGTAACGTTGCAGCGGGTGTAGCTATTACTAAGGAAGAGAAACCAGAAAAGGAAAGGGAGAGATTTAAAACAATCTAACAACAAAAGAACAAGGAACGAAACGTAAACGAGTAAGGCGGAACAGGTTCAGCCCCTCCCTCAGATTCCCAACAAGATATATGTCACAATCATTTCTAGTCTGATCGTTCTGATTAATTCCACGCATGATTAACTAACCTGAAACGAGATAATTACGGAGACGGGGAATTCGGTTGCTGAACGGTTGAGCAAGCAAATGGCGCTTCACAAGAGAAGCCGGGGTCTGTGTGACGAGTAAGATGGATGGTGACTGTTGTAAAGGTGGACTGGCTTCATACATAAAGTGTCGGACACTGCTGTACACTACACTACACTACACTACACTACACTCACCGAACACTGCCTGGGACAGTCACAGCTTTAAACGTTCACAGTTGGGATGGAAGTGTCTGCTTTTCTCACATACGTATAAATTAATGTTCAACTTAAAAGTATCGGCACACATTGATACAAGGAAAAGTAGGAGACACAGAGACAGACAAGCAGACAGGCAGAGACAGAAGATATAGATACAAGATCAAGACAGAAGACAGACAGACAGACAGACAGACAGACAGAGACAGAAGATATAGATACAAGATCAAGACAGAAGACAGACAGACAGACAGACAGACAGACAGAGACAGAAGATATAGATACAGAGCCGATTGTGAAAAAGAGTGTGAAAGTTTGGACGTCAGAGAGTGTGGATGATCTGAGAGGATGTTTTGATTGTACTGATTGGAGTGTGTTGACTGACCCATGTGAGAATGTTCATGAAGCAGCTGATGTTGTTACATCTTATATATCAGTTTCTGTGAAGACATGATAATTCCAACAAAAATGATTAAACTTTTCCCCAACAACAAACCATGGATCTCAAAGTCTCTCAAAACAATTTTAAACGAGAAAAAGGTAGCGTTTCAGTCAGGGAACAAAAGGATAGGAAATTGATACAAAAGAAGCTTAGAGGTGAATTACGAAGGGGACAGAGGGAATTCAAGTCAAAAGTAGAGCAACAGTTTCAGACGGGAAGAATGGCAGATGCATGGGATGGGTTAAAAATTATCACTGGAGAAACGAAAAGGAAAACAGTAGCTTGTAAAATGGAAAAGGATGAACAGATTGATTTTTCAAATAAACTGAATGATTTCTACTGTCGCTTTGAAAGGAATGATCTGGGAAGGGAACTGGATAGTGTTATCTCACAGTTGCAGGAAAAGATCAAAGATAGGAACACAGGTGAAGACTTTGAGATCGATGCAAAAGTTGTTGAATCTTTATTTTTAAAACTGAATGTCACGAAGGCAATTGGCCCCGACAATATCTGCGGAAAATTACTGAAAACATGTGCTTCCCAGTTGTGTGACGTGTTCTGTAAAATTTTCAACTGGTCTCTGAAGGACTGCTCTGTCCCCAGCATCTGGAAAAAATCTACTATCTGTCCTATCCCCAAGAAAAAGAACCCAGCCGCACTAAATGATTACCGTCCTGTTGCCCTGACTTCAGTAGTGATGAAATGCTTTGAAAAAATTATTCTCCGACATCTTCTTTCTTTCACTGAACAGCAGCTTGACTCTCTTCAGTTTGCTTATAAAGCACACAGAAGTACTGACGATGCTATCCTAACTCTCCTTCATAATGCTTTCCTTCATTTGAATAACACGGGATCTTTCGTTCGTACTTTTTTTGTTGACTTCTCTTCTGCTTTTAACACAATACAACCTCATCTCCTTGCCCTCAAACTGCTAGGCATGGATGTTGATCCGAAGCTTACTCTTTGGATAATAAGTTTTCTTGTCAATAGAACTCAGTCCGTCCGCTTTCATTCTGCCCACTCTTCTCTAAAATCTACTTCTACTGGTGCACCCCAAGGTACAGTGCTGTCCCCTGTTCTTTTTACACTGTACACAAATGACTGCAGAGGCACGGAGGAAACTCCTGTCATAAAATATTCTGATGATTCAGCAATTGAAGATCTGTCCAACTCTGATGCTATTTATTTCAGTGAAATTAAAAAGTTCTGTTCCTGGTGTGAGAAAAACTATCTGGATCTCAACGTATTGAAAACAAAAGAAATGTTAATAGATTTTCGGAAAGACCCCTTGCCTGTAGCTGACCTTGTTATTGATGGTCAAACAGTGGAGAGGGTCAATGAATATAGATATTTAGGGACCATCTTAGACAATAAGCTGACTTTTGACAGAAATGTTGATTCCATTCATAAGAAATGTCAATCTAGAATTTTTTGTTTACAGAAGCTTAGAAATATTGGTATAAATTCAAATATTCTTCAAAGTTATTATGGATGTTGTATCGAGTCTGTGCTTACAGTTTCATTTATGTGCCGGTATGGAAGTTTGGGAGTATGGAGTAAGCGTGTTTTGAACGATGTCATGAGTGTATGCAGTAAAATTGTGGGAGTGAAACAAGCTAGTATGCAAGAGCTGTATGAAAGTCGAGTGGTTAAAAAAAGCAGGCAGATAGCAACTGACGACACCCATATTTTAGCAAAGTATTATGAGCTATTGCCATCAGGACGACGCTACAGAACTTTTAAGTTGAAATCCAGAGCTCTGAAGACTTTTATTCCACGTTCAATCCACCTTTTAAATTCTTGAGAACTCTGTGTGTGTGTGTGCGCGCGCGCACTCTCATGTGAGACGTGTGAAAGTCCGTGCATGATAGGCTGTACCTTGTTCTAGTTGTGGTGTGTGTGTGTGTGTGTGTGTGTGTGTGTGTGTGTGTGTGTGTGTGTGTGTGTGTGTGTGTGTGTGTGTGTGTGTGTGTGTGTGTTTACTGAGCTTAAAACGTGACAATGAATGTGCAATATGTAGGAAGAATAATGTGCAATATGCAGGATGAATGTACAATGAATATGTCTAATGCTAACGTCCATATTCTAAATATATTTCTGTTTAATAATTACGATGTAATAATTAATTGCAATGTTTTTAAAAGCGAATATGTGAAATGCTTTTATTTGAGAACATATGTTTATTACTCTTGTTTGATCAAGTTATCTGCGTGAGTGGGGTGGGGTGGGTGGGTGGGGGGTGCGGTGCGGGTGTGTGCTAATTATCTGTTTGTGGTTTTCCGCAATTCATCTTTATTCTTATCTTATCTGTCTATTACAATCAATGTGCAGTATAGTAGGCTATGTTTATAATTATATTCAAATAATGTTTCTTAATTCTTTCTGTTTTTACATTAAGAATACTAGTTATTACCTGCAGTGTGTGGATGTATGTATGAAACGATGTATGTGATATTTTTTACATTTGTATCTTCGTAATATTTGTTGGGGCTGTTGTTGGCTTTTACAGTTATGGTCCCCATGTTGTTTACTTGTCTATGTTGTGATAATGCACCTGATCAAATTTCTCCAGTTGGAGATAATAAAGTTATTCTTATCTTATCTTATCTTATCTTATCTTATACAAGATCAAGACAGAAGACAGAAACAAACAGAGACAGAAGATATAGACAGAAGATCAAGACAGAAGACAGAGAGGCAGACAGACAAAATGAAACAGACAACTAGTTCAATCCAAGTTGCTTGTACCCGAGCCGAACGCAAGGAACCATTTCAGGACTGAAGACAGGGTTCGGAGACTTGTGTCAATTAGGGCTAAAAAAAAAAAAAGTAAGCGAAGGACAAAATCCAGCAGCACGAAATAACCATACACATACGAAAAAGAGATCAAAACGATTTTAAGTGAAAGAAAGAAAGGTAAACCGAAACCATGAAAATAAACCAGTCAGAAAGCAAAGAGGGTGTGGTTTTGTAACTCCACTTTCCTAAACAACTGTTCATTATCATTATCATCGTCATTATTACTATTATTATTATTATTATCATTCCCATTATCATTATCATCGTCATTATTACTATTATTATTATTATCCCCATTATCATCATCATCGTCATTATTACTGTTATTATTATCATCCCCATTATCATTATCATAGTCATTATTACTATTATTATTATCATCCCCATTATCATCATTACAGAAGCAACAAACAAAACAAAAAAACGAAGAAGAAAATATGTATAAAAGAGCTCCAGCAGTTTCATTCTCCCAAAAATGCATTTGAACGAAGCGCATGCACACTTCATTCATCATTCATTTTGCCCATCGCTCCTGGTGAGCCATAGGCCATCGACGACCCCTCGCCATCGTACTCTGTTCTGGGCTGTTCTGGCCATTCCAGCCCAGCTGGTCCCTTGCTGCTTCAGCCCTGCCTCGATATCTCGCCTCCAGCTGTTGCGAGGCCGGCATCTCTTCCTCTTTCCCTGCGGGTTCCAGGTCAGGGCTTGGCGTGTGATGCTGGACACTGGCTTCCTGAGGGTGTGTCCGATCCAGCCCCACTTCCTCCGTAGTATCTGCTTGGCCACTGGTTCCTGTCCCGCTCGCTCCCACAGATCTCCACACTGTTCACGTTGAATGGAGAGGATCTTCGCCCAACACAAACTTATCCACAGTGATGTGTCTGAACGGTGGACCAGGGCACACGTGGCTGCAGAAGAGAAACTTTTTCTTCTTCGTTCGTTGGTTGCAACTCCCACGTTCACTCGTTTGTACACGAGTGGGCTTTTACGTGTATGATCGTTTTTACCCCGCCATGGAGGCAGCCATACTCCGTTTTCGGGGGTACAAGACAAACAGTTGTCGGTGTCACGAAAGAGGCGGATGGTGAGTGCTGTCAAGATACACTGGTCACACGCATAAACTGTCAGACCCTCTGTCTGTGACGCGTAATGTCTGGGATACAGCTGTAAAAGTTCGCAGCAAAGTAGAAAGCATTGATCTCTTCTCTCACCTCTGTGTGAAATGGTTCAGCTGGAATGTCCCTGCAGGTTTTATGAAAGAGTAAGTGGAAAAGAAAGAGTGGGGGAAAGAACGCGAGGGGCGGAAGGGACACACACACACACACACACACACACACACACACACACCGCACACACACACACACACACACACACACACACACACACACACAGAGAGAGAGAGAGAGAGAGAGAGAGAGAGAGAGAGAGACGGCGAGCCAGTTTCGCTAATTCAATGTCCCATATACGTGAATGACGGAAAAGAAAATGAAGACACAGAGAGCGAGAAGAATGAGAGGTAAAAACAACAACAAACGATTAAAAACAGAATGAAACATTTATAAATGGAAGCAGGAACCTACATAATTCACTTTACATGCGTTAACAAAACCCGATAGAAACAACTACCAAATAACAAACGAGAATCAAATTCTACGCATAGAAGACTAGAACAACCACACCCTCCCAAAGACATGTTCTAACTATTGATTCCATCGATCGTAAATGGAGAGAGTTACTTCTCTTTGTTGCTGTATTCTAACCAGAAACACGACACCCCTATCTCTTTCAGCCAGTCTAATGCACCGACCTCTCACCCAGCAACCACACATGAAAAGAAATGATTCCAGAGCTGGCCGCTGAACGGCTGACCAAGCAAACAGCGCTGTAGAAGGGAAACTGGCGTCAGTGTGACGAGAGAGATCGATGGTGACTGCTGCCAAAACAGGCAGGCCTCATACATAAACTGTCAGACATGGACACTGATGTAGGTTTTAAATAAACATTCACGTCTGGGATGGATGGTGTTTTCTCTGTGCTTGCTCAATGAATGATGTCTCTGTAGGCACCACTGGGAGGAGGAGGAGGAGGA
The DNA here is from genome assembly GCF_041734735.1 of Babylonia areolata. Classification (NCBI taxonomy): domain Eukaryota; kingdom Metazoa; phylum Mollusca; class Gastropoda; order Neogastropoda; family Buccinidae; genus Babylonia; species Babylonia areolata. The sequence continues at coordinate 8,650,075 of NC_134897.1, read as the reverse complement.
GAAGGAGAGAGAGAGAGAGAGAGAGAGAGAGAGAGAGAGAACCTTTTTTACTGAGAGAGAGAGAGACAAAAAACTAACCTTTTTTCCTGAAAGAGAGAGAGAGAGAGAGAGAGAGAGAGAGACTTTTTTTACTGAGAGAGAGAAAAAAACTAACCTTTTTTTTACTGAGAGAGA
>NC_134897.1:8642401-8647401 GCF_041734735.1 Babylonia areolata | reverse complement strand
TGTAAATTATTATCATTATAAGAACGGACACAGATCAGACCGGCTTAAAGCACGGGAGTACCAAAGCACCCCCCCCCCTTATCAAGCAAAGAGACAGGGGTAAAAAATAAAAATATAAAAATATATAAAAAAAAAACTAACGAAACAGACCCCCGTCACGAAAAAAAAACCACCCACCCTTTGTTCAAAACTCTGATTAAAAGACAATCCCTGTGTGGGAAAAATCTCTTTGAACTTCTCCCCCCTGACCTCTCCGAAGGGAGATTACTCCCACTGCCCTATCCCATTTTTCCCTGCTTCCGGAGTCGACAGTGGGAGCGAAATCCTGAAGGTTGGTGGGATTTTAAATCTCCAGAAAAAAAAATGAACCGTAAAAGGAAACTGGTAGTGGAGAGACAGCAAGAATTAGAGAAACAGAAGATGGGGGGGTGGATTGTGGACGACGCTGGAGGGAAGAGTGCGGAAGAAAAGTAACCGGAGAGGTGAGAAGGTGGAGGAACAGGGGGTGGGGTGGGGGTGCGCTGGGCGGATTATATTTTCCTTTAAAATCACGGGGGCTGGGGGGCTAAGAGTTCGGTATCAATGGAATTAGAGACATGGGGTGTGGGAGTGAGAGAATGACAAACTGGCTGGCTAGCTCTTTCAGTTTCAAGGACACGTCAAAGCGCGCAGACTGATCCACATACGCTTCAGCAATCCACCCTAAGAAAAGAAGACAGACAGACAGACATAGAGACAGAGAGAGACAGAGACAGACTGACAGAGGGAAAGAGAAAGATGCGTAATATAAGCATCGACCAAACTCGCTTCTCAACGTTGAGAGTCTACCAGAAGCTGCAGGCAAAGAGTGATGGACCGACTGACTGACTGACTTGAATACTTGCCAAGTCATTCGTGATCTGGTTAGTTAATCAGTTTGTTCCTTACTTAATAATTTGGTAATTCATCTAAGTCATTTTCTCGGTCAGTCAGTCTGTTTTATTAACACAAACTAAAATAGAATAACGTAAAATGTAATAGAAATAATACCAAATGAAATGAAGTTTTAAACAAATAAAAAGAATATAAAATAAAATGGAATTACAAATGAGATGAAATAAAACAATTAATATGCAGTAAAACCAACGACTTCTTTGGTAATTTCTGTGGAACGTTTGCTGGTGATTTGTTTTGAAGATGAGATCTTTTTAAAGTCAAGACTAAGGAAAATACTCAACCATCCGAACAGTTTTCTGATAGGAAAGTCCCAGAAGAATAAGTCGGGGTCTTCAAATTAGAATAATCTCATTCATATAAAATATTCAGCAGTGTTCGTGAAGCTGCCATGGGGGACAGAATCCAAATACAAACACGTGAAATTTTGATGAGCATTTTTCATCCTGTCCCTAAACACTGGTTGTAATCCTCCGGTTCAGATCAGAACATTACCTGGTTCAAAACAAAATTGTGTGTGTACACCTTGAATGTATACAAATTTTCTGTCTGTCTCTCTCTCTCTCTCTTCTCTCTCTGTCTTTTTTGTGTGTAATCTTTTTTTGTTATCCCCCCGGGCTGGGTGGATAAAAGCATGTACCATTGCCTATCTCTTTACCTTGGTGAAATAAAATTTTGGTTCTTTCGTTCGCATGTGTGCGTGTTCACACTGCATGTATGCAAACACACTGACGATCCCCCTCTCTCCTTCTCTCTCTCTCTCCTCTTTCTCTTTTCCTTCCTTCCCCTTTCTCTCTCTCATAATTTTCTTTGTTTGCTTCGCATGCGCACATCACATGCACACGACTCAGAATAACCAAAACATCAGTGGATTTCGAAATAATAAAGACCATGTTTCCTTTCTTTAACGGAACACTACTACCACTTTCAAGAAAGAAAAAATCACATGGGCTCTCAAGGCCAGACACGCACCTTGGATCTATGAATAGGTCAGATATTTGCTTCCTGTTTCAAGCAAATGCGGTGTCGCGTACAGTCATCAGTCTGCACGCATTTACGCCCTCCATTGGCTGAAACTGAAACTGATACGACCACGTCTGTCTCTTTGTCAAAATCCTTTCCCACCCTTGGCTTCTTTATCCCCGTCTTTCCTCTTCCAGGACTCCAAAAATCCTGGACTCGCCGATGTGGATTTCCGCAGGTTTTCCTCACCGTTCGTTTCCATGTACATTGCGGGTTGTTGTTGTTTTTCTGACTGGAAGGATTCCCATAGGGCACAGCAGCACTTTTCTCAGTTCAGAACTTTTTTTCTTTTCCCATCTGCTTTTCGAACTTGTACTTTGTAAATAAATCTATCCCCACACCCCCCGCTCTCTCTCTCTCTCTCTCTCCCTCTCTCTTTCTTCTTCCCCCTCTGCCTCTCTCTCTCTCTCTCTCTGAGGGCTGGATGTAAAACAGCAGCTATCCTTACTCCACTACCCTCGTGAAATAAAACTTCGTTTCGTTTCGTTCCTCTCTCTCTCCCTCTCCCCACCCCCTCTCTCTCTCTTCTTCTTCTTCTTCTCTCTCTCTCTTTCTCTCTCCCTATCTATACTGTACAGCACTGCATTACACACAAGAATACACAGTACGCCCACAACACTGCAATGCGGTACACTGTATTACATCCTGTCATATTTTCACATCTTCTTTAAATGGCATCCACTGACATCATCAGAATTACGAGCCGTACCTTTCGAAATTCTCAAATGCAGCTCACCTATGTGCCCACCATAAGGCTCTATTTACATACAAACTTCTTGTTCGTATTCACTGTTTGGGTTGCATGCAGTCCTTCCTCCTTCTGTTCTTCGGACTCTTTCTTCTTCCAAACCGTCTTCTTCTTTTCCTGTATTTCTGTTTTTCTTCAACGCGTTCCCCATGGTTTGTGCGAAATCGCCGAAGGTTTCCACGTGAGTTCTTGCAAACGTTTCACAAATTGAAGTTCACACCCTCCTAATCTGCTGTCTTCAGAGCAGGAGGGAATGGGAAGTGGGGTGTTGGGGGGGGGGGGAGCAGAAAAAGTCGTCACGGAGACAAAAGCACACACGTGTGCACACACACACACACACACACACACACACATACACATCCTTCAGACAAGAGAGAGAGAGAAATAGAGGATCAGCAGGAAGGGAGAGACAGAAGAGAGAGGGGTCATAATCAGTGTCGCGTGTTCCAGTCCTTTGTAACATTGAATTACTCGCACGCACGCACGTACGCACGCGCGCGCATGCACACATGCACACCCAAGCACACACACACACACACACACACACACACACACACACAGGGACTGGGAAGAAACAGGGAGACTAACACAGAGGTGATTGACGCAGCCTATCATTTTGTAGTCACTGAGAGAGACATACAGATACAGATACAGATACAGCGGCCGAGTTACAGAAATTACCAGTCTGAAATCCGTGGTTTGAAAGAAACAGACAGACAGACAGATATGTATGTGTGTGTGTGTGTGTGTGTGTGTGTGTGTGTGTGTGTGTGTGTGTGTGTGTGTGTGTGTGTGTGTGTGTGTGTGTGTGTGTGTGTGTGTGTGAGAAAGAGAGAGAGAGAGATACAGACATTGAAGCCGACTTACAGAAGTTACCAGTCTGAAATCCGTGGTTTGAAAGAAACAGACAGATAGGCAGACAGAAATGTGTGTGTGCGTGTGTGTGTGTGTGCGTGTGCGTGTGCGCGCGCGCGTGTGTGTGTGTGTGTGACAGAGACAGAGAGGCAGAGAGAAACAGAGACAGAGAGAGGCACACAGAGAGAAAGACAGAGACAGAGAGAGATTTAAAAGGGAGATGAGACAGAAAAGATAGCGAGAGAGTGACAGAGAGAGAGACAGACAGAGACAGACAGACAGACAGAGAAACACAGAGAGAGACAGAGAGAGAGACCGAGAGATTAAAGAGGGAGATGAGATAGAAAAGAAACCAACAGTGACACACAAAGAGAGAGAGAGAGAGAGAGAGAGAGAGAGAGAGAGATTCAAAAACTTTATTACTCAAGGATAAAGATTTTAGGCATCGTCTAATCTTCCAATCTGTCCTTGTGACAACAATAACAATAACAACATTAACGATAACGACACAGCAATAATACTTTTGTTAACACTGCTACATTTACTGCTACTAATATGAATAATAATAATCATCATCAACATTGTAAAAAGTAATAAAACGAACGCATTCACACATTCACATCGACCCACCCCCACCTCCACATACATACACATGCACACACTCTCTCCACCCAACGCACACACACACACACACACACACACACACTCATGCACGTACAGAGACATGACCGAAGTAAGAAACAGACAGCGTACATAAAGTGAACAGAGAAACACTACTTTATCATTGTACATATACAGAGGTGATTAATTTGCTGATGCTGACGTTACAGGTAATGACATCCAATCAACTGGCATACAAGCACAAAGGTAGAACATAAAATGATATCACTGTATGTAAAGGTATAGATACAAATTTCACAAAAAAAGCATGATTTTCTATCTTTTTTCAGCTGGTAAAAAAAAAAAATTCTGGGCCTATTGTTTGTGGAGCAGAAGTTTTTGTATTCTTGATTTGAAGGAACGTAATGCATCGCACGTCTTAATGAACGAAGGAAGAAAGTTCCAAACAGACGGTCCAAAAAATGCAAAGATAGATTTGTACAAATCGATGCGTATACGAGGCAGTATATAATTATAATTCCGAAAAGAAACCAAGAGTGACACAGAAAGGGAGAGGGGGGGTTACATACTGGAAACATCTACAACCATACAGACGATTTTCGCGTAATCCATATTACCAAAAAGACAAAACAACGACTGACTAGAGACAAACAAAAAGACCCAAGCCTGTTCACTCTCTGGACAGCGCTGCACGGTGGCTGTACACAATCGATACAGAACACAATGACTGACCTAACCTTGCACCGCGCACACCTACCCCCCCTCTCCACTTTCCTTTTCCACAGTCGGACTCTAATCACTTCGCGAAGTGCTGGGCTCT
>NC_134897.1:8634901-8637401 GCF_041734735.1 Babylonia areolata | reverse complement strand
CACCGAACACTGACATAGATTACAGGATCTTTAACGTGCGTATTTGATCTTCTGCGTGCGTATACACACGAAGGGGGTTCAGGCACTAGCAGGTCTGCACATATGTTGACCTGGGAGATCGGAAAAATCTCCACCCTTTACCCACCAGGCACCGTCACCGTGATTCGAACCCGGGACCCTCAGATTGACAGTCCAACGTCTAAACCACTCGGCTATTGCACCCGTCGATTTGTTCGAGATTGTTCTATGGCCCGGTACATCTGACTTCAGGCCTTGTACCTTGTCACAAGTCTAGAACTTACTGCAGTGACTGATACATGTCTACGAGTTCACTATACCCCTCAGTTCCCCTACTCTCTTTACTCTCTTTCCCACTTTTCTATCTGTGTAAGAGGTCTGTTTGTGTGGTATACTGTTTTATGATTAAATAAATAACATTTGCTTCATTTATTTATTGTAAAATACACTTTTAGAAATACGTATTTCAACCATCAAAGTCGCTTTATTAAAGTCTTTAGAGATATTGATACGAATGACTACAAAAGCTGATGAATTAAAAAAACAAAACAAACTCGTGACAAAAACTTTAGTAGTAGTAGTACTAGTAATAGTAGAACTACTACTACTACTGTTGTCGTTACTGTGTTTCTTATGTTGTTTTATCTGCATTTCTTTACTATTCAGTGTACGTATGTATGTTTCGTATTGTGGAATTTTACACCATTGATGGTCATGTGGGAGTGGCGTGGAGGGCGGAGGGTCGGGAGAAAAGACAGACAGACAGGCGGTGACACCTTTTTTTCTTTTTTTAAATCTTTATGAGCATCAGTGTAGGCTATCACTGCATGTCACTAGTTTGCCTATCACAGTTTTTGTTTGTTCTTTTCGCGTTTATTGCTTCTTTCATTTGTCTGTCATCTTCCATACACCACAATCGAAGAAAATAAAATCCTGAACCTTGTTCCCGCGCGCACAGAAGATACTGGAAACATGAGCAAGAAAGAGAAAGAGAGAGAAAATAGGAATGCCATACACACCTTTTCCCCCTTCAGTTCAAAACAGAGGAAGTAACATACATATTGACACATACACATACCCACAGACTCTCTCTCTCTCTCTCTCACACACACACACACACACACACACACACACACACACACACACACAGAGGAAGAGGGGTGGGAAGAGGATTGACCCAACAATGTCATACAACATGTTTTTAAGGGGGTCTGGGGGCTAGTAGGGGAGGGGAGGGGGGGGGGTGTTGTGCGGTCTTTTTTGGCCTGATCCAAAATGCTGTTAACGCTTTTCTTTCGGTTTTTCTTCTTCTTCTTCTTCTTTCTTTCTTTCTTTCTTTCGTTCCCTTTCTTTTTCGCCTTTTCCCTTTCCTTTCCTACTAACTTTCTTTTCTCTTTTTTTTTTTTTTTTTAATTTCCTTTCTTTATTTCTGGGTTTCTTCTTCTTTTTTCTTTCTTTCTTTCTCTCATTCCAATTCGTTTGTTTCTTTGTTTCTCTTCTGTTACGGCCTCTAATCCTCCCTTCCGTTCTTTTCTTTCTTTGTACCTTTATTGATTCGATTATTTCTAAGTGCCTTCATTCATGTGTTTGTGTCTGTTTGTCCCCCTTTTTTTCCTTTTTCTTTTTATTCCTCCAGAAATTTTCCTGTGTGCGTGTCTGTCTTTCTGTCTGTCTGTCTGACTGGATATCCGTGTGTCTGTCTGCACACACGCACGCAAACACACAGACAAATAGATAGATAGATGCACACGTACATGCACACGCAAACACACAGACAGACACAAACACACACTCACTCATTCTCTCTCTCTCTCTCTGTGTAACTCGAAATGGCTGCTTAATAATGACTTTTTTTTTAAATGAACATATTAAACACGTTTTTCTTCTTCACACACACACACACACACACACACACACACACACACTGTGGGGGTGTGAGAGAGAGAGAGAGAGAGAGAGAGAGAGAGAGTATGCAGGGACAGATGGCTGTATCCGTCTCATCTGCTTATTCTTTTCAACTGCCTGCTAGATGGCCATCTGTCCATTTGAAACACGTGCCTTTTTTTCTTCTTCCTCGTCATCATCATCATCATTTTCTTCCTCTTCTCTGTTCGTGGACTGCCGCTCCCACGTTCACTGGTATGTACGAATGGGAATTTACTCCCAGGACTGTTTTCACCACGACTTCATGGCAACCATACTCCGGTTTCGGGGGGAAGAGGGAGGGGGTGCTTACTCGGTAGGCCTATATTTTTATTTCCGTAATCCCCCGAACTCTGGCCTAATTCGATTACGGGATCTTTAACGTGCACATTTGATCTCCTGCATACGTGTACAGTACACACGAAGATGGTTCAGGCACCAGCACATGTGTAGATCTGTTGACCTGGAAAACCGGGAAAAATCTCCATCCTAAACTGACCAGGGTGGGTTGCATGAGCGAGCTTTGCAGCGCTAAGTTTGCTTAGAGTTAAGAATGTTC
>NC_134897.1:8612401-8629901 GCF_041734735.1 Babylonia areolata | reverse complement strand
ACAGACAGACAGAGACGCAGAGACAGACAGACAGAAAGACAGAGACAGAGACGTAGAGAGAGAGAGACAGAGAGACGGGCAGACAGACAGAGGCGTGTAGAGAGAGAGAGAGAAAGCGAGAGAGAGAGAGAGAGACGAACAGACAGACAGATGCAGAGACAGACAGACAGAAACACAGACACAGAGAAAGAGAGAAGTGAATTTCCAAACAGCCCCCCAAAACACACACCAAACTTACACACACGTGAGGATGCAAACGTGTGTGCACGTGAGGGTCAGAAGGTGCGTCGGGGGGTGGGGGAGGGGGGGGGGGTTTGCGAGGGGAACAGAGGAGAGAGAGAGGGGGGGTGAGGTTGTGAGAAAGAGAGACAAAAACGGCAGGCAGACAGAGGGACAGGCAACCGGAAATAATGCCAAAAGAGGGATGCAAACTGCTGAAGGACGATGGCCATTCAAAGTGCAGATTTTTTTCTAAAACTGAAATATGTTTAAACTGCAGACTGTTTATTGCTTTTTACTGAACACCACACACACACACACACACACACACACACACACACACACACACACACACACACACACACCTCATTCTATCTGCAAAACAAACTCCTGAAGAATAAGAAACAAATAAATCCTCAGATCAAGTCGCCATTTGTCTTGTCTCGGCAATAAACTAATGGAAGCTGGAAATTCCTCTGTGCTAAACCTCTGCCGTAAACAACACACACACACACACACACACACACACACACACACACACACGCACGCACGCACGCGCACGCACGCACGCGCACGCACGCACACACACACACACACACACCCTTCCAACACACACACACACACACAACACACACACACATACACACACGCACGCACGCATGCACACACACACACCCTTCCAACACACACATACACACACACACACACACACACACACACACACACACACACACACACAGGGAAGGAGAGAGGGAACTGAACTGTCAGCCAAACAGAGGGATTCCCCTGTGTAAATAAATATCCTGAGAACACATACACAAACAAAATCCTCCGCAAACATCTTTGTCCTCTTTTTTGTAGTTCTTTTTGTTTGTTTGTTTGTTTGTTTTGGTCCCACAATAATCTAATGGATGCAGAATCCCCCAATGCGCTTCTTCGCTTGCGAGTTAACCCCCTCCCGCCGTGTCACCCCCTCTCCTAACATCCCCCGCACTCTAAATCCCCTCCACACACACCCTCTCTCTCTCTCTCCTCTCCCCTCTGATCATCCCTTCCAGCACACACACACACACACACACACACACACACACACACACACACACACACACACACACACACACACACACACACACACACACTTCCAAAACACACACACACACACACACACACACACACACACAACTTCCAAAACACATACACACTTCCAACACACACACACACACACACACACACACACACACGCACGCACGCACGCACGCACGCACACACACACACACACACACACACACACACACACACACACACACACACACCAAACCCCTTCATCGACAGAAAAACGCCATAGCCCTCCAGAGACTAAATACCGAAAACGGATACAAGTCAAGCGTTTTAACCCCAGCACCTCGGGGACGCGGGAAAGCCAGGGACCCGGTGCTTGACTTGCTGGAAGTGGTGGACCCAAGTGGTAAGGAAGAAGTCTGTCTGCGGTCCCTCCTGGTCTGTTCAACTTTAAAGAAATATTCGCGCCGTTTCGTTAAACAGACGAAACGTTTTCGAGGGTTGGATGGTTGTCGCGAAAACATAAAATAACGCGATAAGAAATTTGGGTGTTGCATTGAACAGTGTAAAATATATCAAAAAAAGAAGAAGAAAATTAGTGGCGCTCTCAGTGTAGCGACGCACTCTTCCTGGGGAGAGCAGCCCGAATTTCACACAGAGAAATCTGTTGTGACAAAAAAAGAATAATACATTTTTTTTCCGTATTTGTCATATTAATTGTTTGCTTCCTGTATGAAAAAAAGGACCACGCACTGATGTTGTGAAAGACACCATGCAGGATTATTTCAAAGTTTCAATAAAAAAAAAATTCAACACCTCAAAAATAGGAACGAAACATTCTTCATGCTGGAATCGGGTTCGTCGAAAATAATTTGGGCTGTCATCTGTTTTTACTTCAAGCTCCAGTAAAAAAAAAAAAAAAAAAAAAAAAAACACACACAATTTGGGCTTTCATCTGCTTTTACTTCAAGCTCCAGCAAAAAAAAAAAAAAAAAAGGGCTGTCATCTGTTTTTACTTGCAGCTCCAGTAAAAAAATAAAAATAAAAACAAACAAAACAAAACCAAAAAAAGCCAATTTGGGCTGTCATCTGCTTTTACTTCAAGCTCCAGTAAAAGAAAAAAAAAGGCTGTCATCTGCTTTTACTTCAAGCTCCAGTAAAAAGAAAAAAAGGGCTGTCATCTGCTTTTACTTCAAACTCCTGTAAAAAAAAAAAAAAAAATTTTTAAATTAAAAAAAGAAAAAATTGGGTTAGCATCTGCTTTTACTTCAAGCTTCAGTAAAAAAATTAATTAATTAAAAAAAAGGGCTGTCGTCAGCTTTTACTTCAAACTCCTGTATAAAAAAAAATAAAAAAAAAAAAAAAAATTGGGCTATTATCTGCTTTTACTTCAAGCTCCAGTAAAATAAAATTGGGCTAGCATCTGCTTTTACTTCAAACTCTAGTTAAAAAAAAAAAAACTTAATAAAATTATCAATTTCAACCCTTTGCGTTTGGCTGGGCTACGAGCCACATGACTTGAAAATCAGCAACCTAGAAGAAAATAAGACAATAATTTTCATCTTCGAGTCATAATCGGGGCGAAAAGCATTTTTTTTCTCATCAAAATCATTTCCCTCCTTTATGATCATCAAAAGGTGCGGAAGAGGTGTAGGGATAAAGTTATTTCGAAAGCCGTCAAAGCGTCCCATCGAATGATAGGCTACGCACTACGCATGACGAGACAGCGATATAAAAACTGAGAAAATAACAGAAATGTAAACCAAAAAAAAAATTTTTTTAAATCCAGTCCTTTCCTTTCAACAACTGAAATAACTTACACGCATGTTTTGCACATTTTAGTGTCGAAAACTCTTATTTTTGAAACACCATTAGTTTCAGTTTCAACATCGACACCCATTTGCGCGATGTGGTTGTGTATTTTGATGTACTGGTTCTTCTAATTCTCTGTCAAACTCTTCTGGAGTAATAACAACATACGGTCTTTGGTTTTAAGACCGACGTCACACAGCATTGCCGAAAACTTGATCAAGCAAGTCCTAAACTGGAAAAACTATCTGAGAAATAGTTAAAAACAAGTTTCAGACAAGGCATGTAAAAAAAAAAGAGAAAAAAAAAGAAAAAACCCGCTGTTTCCAGAGTTTGTTTTCAGCATAACACAATTCCCAAAACTCCCGAGTGACATCACCCGGTTTGTTTGTTTATCCCGTCCAGCTTATCGTTTCTGATTATAGTCATTTGCGGTCGAATACACGAATACACAAACTTTATTGTCTATACTTAGGTACAGAGATTTGCTGTTGGGCAGCCCAGTCAGTTGGGCAATACTGAACGAAGATTATCACCATTCTCCGTTTGCGCTCGTCGTTGAGTGTTGGCCACGAACATTTTCTGAAGTTATGCGTCACCCAAGCCATGGCACGACGTTAGGGGCGGGGAGAGGGGCGAGCGTGTGAGGTGGGGTGGCAGGGGGAAGGCGTTGGGAAGGGGAGGGGGTGTACAGGAGACAGAGAGGGTAAAGGGGAGGCAGGAAGATGGGGAGGGAAGACATCGCCCTGCCAATTCTTGGACGTAATCTAATAGAGTGCTGTCATCAACGCTAAGGGGGGCAGGGGGATCTCTGGGAGACGGGGGAGTGTCCCAGGGGCCCCCGCGGAGGAGACGTGTGACCGAGTGAAAGGGGGGAAATCGGAATTTTAGACTTGGCTGGGTATTGAATTTCGTTATGATTTTCCTCAGCCACTTGTTCGCTCGCTTCTCTGGCCGATGAAACCTGCCTTTCCACCCCCTCACACCACCTCACCACACCACACTACCTACCCCCCTCCCTTCCCGTACCCTTTCTTTACAGATCCCCCCCTACCCCCTCACCTCCCTCCCCCGTCTTTTCCAGCCACAGAATTGTCCTCCCCCCCACCCCACCCCACCCCACCATCCCTCCAGCCTACACTCTCCCCCTTCTCTCTCCCTCCCGGTCTAAGGAGGACAGTCGGTGGGAATTGAAAGGGCCTTCGGCTCATCAGTCATTGATCCGTCTGTGTGATTCGCTGTCGTGATCTTTCACGTCCTCATCGGACTCTGGGCTGAATGGAAGCCGCTCCATTTATCTTTGTTTTTCACTGCGTCTGACGTCTGCATCTGCTGGGAACGCGCTGCACGCGCTTGTCTACGTACAAAAGCTAATTTAATATAGGGTGTTTCTCGCGCATACGCACGTGCGCTCGCAAACACATTCACCACACTAACTAACACAAGCTAACTGAATTAATGTCATGGATTTTCACAAGCACAGATGCACCTACAAACGCATGAACGCACGCGCATATGTACGCACACGCACAAACTTATCACACTAGTACTGTCAACAGTTATGTATCGGGGGATTTTCATACATACACATGCAAGCACGCACCCGTTCACCCCTCATACACACGCGCGCACACACACACACACACACACACACACACACACACACACACACACACACTGTCCACGAACAAAACGACGCAGATCAAAGAGACAAGAGGACCCGTAAATCAATGAGACAAAGGAATCCAAGGCGGACTGCTTCAACACAACGATGCTAATTGCATTCGATCAGAATGCATCCAGGCCCTTGTGCTTTAAGTGCAAAACACAAAATTCACAGAGAAACTACAGACATGAACACGTTCCTTGAAAACTCACCACAGCGTCCATGAAACTCTCCGAGTCCACACGATTTGTTTTGCACTGTGGGTTTGTTTGTGTGAAGAATGATAATCATAAACAATATAAAATTTCCTGGGGTGGGTGTGAGGGGGGAGGGGGGGGGGGGAGGGGGGAGTGAGGAGTGTCACCAGTAAGTGCTTTATTCGGTTAAGACCTCTTTCTTTCTCTTTCATCCCCATCCTCCCATCACGCATGAAGAGTAATGAAATGTGACATTTCCGGGAAAGGGTCAGAGGTGGTATCAATCAGTTCCTGGTAAGATAGATTTCACCCCCCAGCCCCCGCCCCCCAGCGCCCCTCCCCCTCCCCCCTCATAAAAGAAGAACAATACAGTATCGTGAATTTCCCGTTTGTATAAATGTGTTAACGAGAGTGAGACGGGGAGTTGGAGATGGCGGGTGAGCTGGGAGGGGAGGGGGGTGGGGGAGATGAAGGAGGTTGGGGAGGTAGGTGGGTGTTGGTCGGGAGAAAACAAAAGCTGAACCACGTGGGATATCGGATAGTTGATGTTGTTCTGGTTGTTGTTGTTGTGGTATATCGGATCGTTGTTGTTGTGGGATATCGGATCGTTGTTGTTGTGGGATATCGGATAGTTGTTGTTGTTGTTGTTGTTGTGGTGGTATATCGGATCGTTGTTGTTGTTGTTGTTGTTGTTGTTGTTGTTGTTGTGGTGGTGGTATATCGGATCGTTGTTGTTGTTGTTGTTGTTGTGGTATATCGGATCCTTGTTGTTGTTGTTGTTGTTGTTGTTGTGGTATATCGGATCGTTGTTGTTGTTGTTGTTGTTGTTGTGGTATATCGGATCCTTCTTGTTGTTGTTGTTGTTGTGGTATATCGGATCGTTGTTGTTGTTGTTGTTGTTGTTGTTGTTGTTGTTGTGGTGGTGGTATATCGGATCGTTGTTGTTGTTGTTGTGGGATATCGATTGTTGTTGTTGTTGTTGTGGGATATCGATCGTTGTTGTTGTTGTTGTTGTTGTGGTATATCGGATCGTTGTTGTTGTTGTTGTGGGATATCGATCGTTGTTGCTGTTGTTGTTGTTGGATATCGGATTGTTGTTGTTGTGGTATATCGGATCGTTGTTGCTGTGGTGGTCGTCGTATATTGGATCGTTGTTGTTGTTGTTGTTGTGGTATATCGGATCCTTGTTGTTGTTGTTGTTGGATATAGGATCGTTGTTGTTGTTGTGGTGGTGGTGGTATATCGGATCGGTTTTGTAGTATTGGGGTTGTTGTTGTGGTGGTGGTGGTATATCGGATCGTTGTTGTTGTAGTTATTGTTGTTGTTGTTGTTGTGGGATATCGGATCTTTGTTGCTGTAGTTATTGTTGTTGTTGTTGTGGGATATCGGATCTTTGCTGTTGTAGTTATTGTTGTTGTTGTTGTGGGATATCGGATCGTTGTTGTTGTAGTTATTGTTGTTGTTGTTGTGGGATATCGGATCGTTGTTGTTGTAGTTATTGTTGTTGTTGTTGTGGGATATCGGATCGTTGTTGTTGTAGTTGTTGTTGCTGCTGCTGCTGCTGCGGCGGCGGCGGCGGCGGCTACTGTGTTTGTTTGTCTGTCTGTTTCTTAAGCTCTCTAATTTCGTCGCTGAAATGGGGAAGGGGTGTTTCTTTATCAGGATTTCCTTCCGCCATTTGTTTGGTTCCCTGCCGATGAACCTTCACCTTCCCTCCCCCCCCCCCACCTCGCCCCCACCACCTCATCCCGAATCCGACCTTCCCTTGCTAAGTTCTACAATGAAACACAATGAAACACCAACCAACATGTACGTGAAGGCGGCTCTTTTTATGTTTTGTTTTATTTTATCTTCATCAAGTGTGTGTGTGTGTGTGTGCGCGCGCGCGTGTGTGTGTGTGTGTGTGTAATAATGCGTGTGTGTGTGCGTGTGTGTACGTGTGTGTGTGTGTGTGTGTGTGTGTGTGATAATTATAAAAGCACAGTAATCACCACCAACAACTTCCAACCAACCTTGTAGGTGGACTCCCGAACTTGTCAGCTGATCAGCTGTGTTTCGTGAGCATTGGCCTCTGCAGCGGTTTGCTTACACAAAGTTCAGTTGGCGTGGACGCGATGCACACAACTTGTAATCCAATTTCTCAATGAAGTAAACGGGTAAAGCAATCTAAATACTAAGGAAGGAAACTTTTAGTGGTTAATTTATCCTCTGGCTATCTTCGAAAGTTTTCCTAACTTGTAGCAGAAGAGATGCAGACGACACCGTGTCACTTCCGGAAAAAGAAAAAAATCACAACCGCAGATCACAGTCTGTTGCCCTAAGAAATTTAGTCTCGATACGAGTGCCGAATTAATTTTTTTAAACTTGATTTTCAGTTGTATTTCGAACTTTTCTGCTTTTTGGTTATGCTTGTAAAGTATGAACTATGGAACCTGCCTCAGTTTGCTTTTGACTATATTTTATTTTCAAACATGTTCAATTTATCATATTTGTTCCAAGATTTCACGGCACGTCCGTCTAGTTGTCTTTCTGTCGCCTTCAGTTCCTTTGCCCTTCAGATACTTCGTCCTCTCAGTTTCTGCCATGAGACGTGGTCAAGGCCTGTGACAGTGATGACAGTGAAGGGTTGTCAGATGCTGATCGCCTGCTTTGAAAACCTGGAGACTTTTTCCGCGTCACGTTCAGTTCTTGCAGGACGTTCGTAACGTATACCAGTGCTCATGATGTTGCATTGATTGACTGATTGATTGGTTGATTATTTTTGTTGGCTTGTTGATTTATTTGTTTGTTTGTTTGTTTCTCCATTCATTGACCTATGAAGCGAGATGGCTAGGCTAGGCTTTGAGCATCAATAAATTATATTTGTTCAGGCTATGATCGAGTCTGCTGGGCTTTAAGCAGTACGTAACGCAAGCCCATGGAACAAAAATGTGACAACCCAAACCTTTGAAAAAACTCGACTCGGACAAAACCTGCACCGGTAGTTTAAAAAAAAAAAAAAAAAGTGGGAGGGGGCGGGGGTTGGGGAGGGTGGAGGGGTGAAGGGGGTGGAAGCAAAAAACGTGATCCCGTGCAAATCGTGCCACATAAACAGGTCACGTGCGACAGAGCGCTGGCTCCAAGAGACAGCTCACTCGAACGGCTGGCTGTGAAAGTGGAAGGTTTCGGGATTGTTCTTTGCAAAGTTTGTGCAGGCAGGTTGCCATTTTGTTTTCCCGCTGGTGACCAGTTTCTGTTATTTTGTCCTTGAAAGGTGAGTTAATGGAGTATAATTATTTAAACTCATCCGCACCATAATGCTGAACAGATATAATTGTGTAGACTTGCTATCCAAGCCCAGTGTTTCTTTGCACTTGTTGCGCCATTTCATTATGTGCACGAGAATGACCAGGTACGTCCAAGAATTCACTGTAATAGGAAATTGCCATCCGTGTCCACTCCTAAGAAACAGAAAGCTTGGGGTTGTTTTCTAGATGGTAACGGGATAACATTTCCGTTTGAATATGTAACAGATTTCAGGACGCTAAAATAGGACATTTTAAAGAATGTTTTCAGTAATTGTTTTATTCATTTCGTTGTTTATTTACCAATTTATTCATTTATTTCTTTATCTTTTTTTTTTCATTTATTTTACTTGACAGTACGGTTTGAAAGAGAGGTATGTCTTGCTGTGCTGGGGAAAGGTTCGCGTTTGTGGTATTCCATGACCCCCCCCCGCCCCCACCACCACCACCCCTCCGCCTCGCAATGTTACACACAACCTTTTTTCGGCTTTTTCCACCCACAAGATTAAGACTAACGTGGTATATTTGAAATGCAAAGCAAAGTGTTTGTTCCAAGTGCAAAAGTATATCATAAGATTTTCAGTTGTTTGAACATATTTGAGTGAAGAGGAATTTGCTGTGGAGTTTTCTGAGAGGGGGCACAAAACAATCGTTCCACATCAGTAGTGTTTTTAATTTTCTCCTGTTGACTTTCCTTCTTCTTCTTCCATGTACACCCACGGTCAACATTTTGGCCATTATTGGCGTTTTAGGGAGTGCGCAGGGGGGCGGGGGGGGGGGGTCTAGTGTAGGTCTGACACCTTTGAAGAAAAGGTGTCAAGGCTCTGGGGGACAGGACGGCGTCTGCTGGCAGGCTGTTTCAGTCCCGGACTGTACGGGGGGAAAAGGCCATGTGTTGGTGTTCATTCTTGGCAGGGATCCTGTTTAGCTGTTTGCTTTTCGTTGAACTGTTAGTCTTAACTCCCGAGAGCAAGGTTTCGGTTGCGCATGCGCACTAGAGCCTATCCATAAAAGGGAAAGGGGCGGAGTTTATCTATAAAAAGCGCGAGCACGTGTCCGGTAGGTTAGTAGATCGTCATATTTCTCTCCGTTTGCATGTTTTACAAACAATGTGGTCGTTTACGGTTGCCAACGTCGAGGGGCTGTCTGCATGCTTTCCAATTCTCACCGGACAGTACCACGTGCTGGTGCTATTTTTATCTGACAGACACGTCTAGCGCAAACACAAACGGCTCTAGCTCCGCCCCTTTTCTCTGCATTCAAATTTTGTATTACGTGTAGCTGACACATTTTGTACTTTCCAAAGTCAATTCAGGTCTAGATTGGAAGTTGCTAGGCAAATCTCGCTCTCTGCCATAAATGAAGCCAAACCGTAGCTTTATTAGGCTTTTATTTTGAATAAACCTTCACCGACGTCACAGTGTCAGACTCTGGTGAGAAACTGGCTTGATTCAAATCGCCCGCCATTTATAGTCCGGTTCAGGCTTTAAGAATGGCTATAAGTGTGCAGGGATCAGGATCTTGGATCTGTCTGCATGAATTTTAGTGTAGATATTTCTTTTTCTCCGACAGTAAGCAAGACCTTCCACCCCCCCCCCCCCCACCCCTCATTATTTGTGTTCCCTATCCTGAAGCACACATGTTTGAAAACTGATTTTTTCTTCTTCTATTTAAATTATGATGTTCATAATAACCATTATTAGGTTGATTTTGTTTTCGTAACAAAAGCCGTAAATAATGTTTGGATGCTCTGTCCTTGTCATTTTCTTTACATCTGCGAATTTTGGAATGATAAATTCCGAAAATAAATGTTTTAAAAATAAACATAAAAATGCCGGACGAAATGAAACTGCGCTAATGCTTGACAATCCCCATGTGTATATTAGGATGAAATGAGGTGACGGTTATTCTCCATAATCGAAAAGGAAGGGGAGATGATGAAACATTCTAATCTGGTTTTGACAGTTGTTTTATTTATATTTAATTTATAGGCGGATATGGCAATGTTCTTCCCTTTCTTCCTCCCAAACACTAAGTGATGGTAAAAGCTATTGCTAGGTTTTAAAAAAAAAGTTAGAATATCGCCGAATTGTTAAACAAGTGTTGTATAATTGCATGAAAAACCGATAGGCAGTATCCATATATATATTTCCCTGTACTCTTTCAGTTTCGTTTCGAAGACGGAAAAAGTTGTATGTTGGTTAATAACATTGTAATACTCTTCATTTCTTCCCCTTTCTAATGTTGTAAAGGCCAATAAAATAGCGGAGGGGTAGAAATCTAGAGAATATACATAACAATGTTTTTGACTAATTTACAACCTTTTCTGTCTTCAAAACGAAATAGTACGGGGGAAATGTAGATATTGCCAACTGATAATTAGGTAACAGTAGTGCGTTCTCGGCTGCAGATTTGTATGTTGGTGTTTTCCATAACCCCTTTTGTTGATTAGGGGATTTTCAATGTGTATATCTGATCATATGTGGGCATGAGCACACGCGGAGGATTTAGACACGGGCAGGTCTGCAGATAATTTGAACATGGGAGGGATACTCTCTTCTCTTAAGTAGACAGGCAATACAGCGATTGGAACTAGGATTCTCTTGGACGCCGGACGCACGTGCAATGCGCTAACCACTTGTGCTGTAACGGTCCTGATGGTTTTTGTTGTTTTACCGCCCCATAATCTGTACCATTAAGTCCGTGACGCTCATTACCGAAACGTCTTCCCCCCACCCACTCCCGCAAACACAGCCACAGTTTGTCTTCTCGTTATGTATTTGATTACTGACACTAATTAAACCAGAAAAAATAAGCGCCGAGCGATTACATTGATTACAGCGAATTAAGGGGGGGTGGGGGGGATGTAAAATATTTCCCGGTTGAGAATGAAAAAAAGATGAATGAATGCAGGTGTAATCATGTGGGCCTCGAATGGGAGAGGAAAGGGATTCTGTCAGAATTGAAATATGCCTGTGATTTGTATGTGTAGTTTTTGAGCAGCAAGTTTCAAAGGAGTTGGGAGTGTCGGTTATCTTGCCACGTGAGGAGCAGGGGGGGGGGGGGGCTCGTTTATATCCCCGTCACATCTCGAACATTTCTTCGTCTTTGCAGCTGCGGAATGATGACAGGGTTTTTGTGCATTCCGTTGATTATTTCATCTTGACAGAAGGTCGGAGAAGAAAATCCAAATCCAAAATCCCCTTCCCCCATACCTCATTCCGTAACAAAGTTTTCTGTCGAAAATTGGAATCCAAATTGCCCGTTGTTATTACATTTGCATAAGCCCCTCCTCCAGTGCTGGGGCTGAAAATAGGGGTCTGTATTTCATTCCATAAATATTTTTCTTAATAATGATGAAAGATGGATGAGGGAAGGTCTTCACGATAGAGATAAAGCCCCCACCCCCCACCACCTCTCCCTCAAAACAATCTTTTGTTACATCACATTTCGTGCGTGTCATGTTTTGTTTCCGTGGAAACAGTCTCGGCTAACACTGAGTCCGCGCGAGTGTGCGTGTGCGTGAGTGCGTGCGTTTTGCAGTCTCCCTTTGACTCTTTGCATACTTGTGTTCACAAAGGAAGCCCGGTCAGTCTTTTGTGTACGATAGACGATTTGTTTGTAAAATGTAGGATCGCTGACTTGAATTGCATGAACAAACCGTGTACGATAACTGTTAAAAGAAAAAGCGCTGTTTTTATTCTCTGCAAAAGATTTTGGGGGTCTGTAATATGTGAGATTATAAACCTTTCCTCGTTTTTCTCTATTGGGGGTGGTTCTACGAACACATAAGAAAAAGGCGGTTAGGAGTGCAAAGTGCTATCTGATTTTCTCCAAAATACAGATAGCGTGGTGTGTTTCTTGTTTTCTTTTTTTTTATACGATGTGGAGCCTGTAATTTGGGACATAAGAAATTATCATCCCGTGTTCGATCACACGCGCGTTTGTATGTCATACGCAACGTTTATCCAAGCATTGTGATTTGTTGGGTTGTTTTTTTTTGTTTTTTTTTTTGGGGGGGGGGGTTCTGTCCCATCATCTGCACCGTTTCAGTGGCACTAATCCCACGCCGCTGATTCCGAGGCCTCCATACACAGCCACACCCGGGTTCGTCTGTCAAAGCTGTGGCATCAGCAGTACACAGGGAACTGTGTGTTAGGTAGTCAGGAAGCCACACACCAAAGTATTTGTGGATCATTTCTGTATTACACAATTCACATATCCGCATTTCGAACTCGGACTTCACGCCGAAATCGCACACCGGGAAGTGCGGAGCGCGAATCCTGGTCTTTGTTCTGGCTCACAGTGTCATGTGAACAGGACGCCGGAGAGAGTAAGGTTCAAAGCACATACCCATGTGCCTGTCAGGATGCAGGAGACTTACTGTCTCAGGGAAGACATGCGGTTGGACAATGGATTTGTGAAATCGGGTCACATGCCATTCAGCTCTCTTCATCCCCCCTCTCCTCTCTCTCTCTGTTTCTCTCTAGTTACAACCCTTTAAGCTCTCTCTCTCTCTCTCTCTCTCTCTCTCTCTCTGTGTCACGCCTTTCTCTTGCTAGCTTCTCAAACGAGCGCTCGCACTTTTATACACGCCAATGCACGCGCGCAGGTTTTTACGATAATTTGTAAGTTCTGCCACTGCATTTTCAAGTAGGAAATCGGCTTCCGTCCTCACGAATTAGCATTCAGACCGCAACAAACGTGAAAATGAGGCTTGCTGAATATTCCGCAAGACGTGAAGTGCAGCAATTTGTTGCCAGAGCCGTTTTCCCCGCTTTGACATTCACCACACAATGTGGCATTAAGTGGGGAGGAAATGAGGGTCCCATCATCGTCCTCTCTCCTCCCTTTCCCCCACCTGTTAAATAAAAAACACGTCTGTTCATTTCTCTGTGTGCGTGTTTGTCCCTCTGTCTCTCTATCTCTGTCTCTCTCTTTCTGTGTGTGTGTGTGTGTTTGTCCCTCTGTCTGTCTCTCTCTCCCTGTCTGTGTGTGTGTGTCTGTCTCTTTCCCTCCCTTTCTCTCCCCCACCCACATGCACGCATGTGAACAAAATTTATAAACACTCTGGCTGTGTAATAAACCTTGCTTTACTGGACTGGCGTAAACTTTTTTTCTTTCAGGACTTAAGGTGGGAGACATTACCAGATGGAGTTCCATACCTTCAGGTCCCAGATATCCCATTTCCCTATACTCCGCATTATTTCTGGGGAAACGAGTACTGATAACAGGCATCAGTTACCTGTGAATATATGGCCACTACTGAAGGGGTCAGCCTTAGAGTTGATTTTGGAAGTTTTTCCAACATTTTTATTCAAAGGTATACAGATATTAATTAAATTACATTTTTGATTTTACTGTTATTTATTATAGATTTATCTCATTTACCTACATTCTCTCGCAAACATAATGGAGAAGAGTTGTTCAAAGCACACATTCCAGTGCCCTCCACGGGATGTCAAGAGTAGAATTACTCTTTTAACCAAGACATGCATTTAGATAATGGATTCCTGGAATCAAATGGCTTGCCCTTTATGATCTCTCTCTCTCTCTCTCTCTCTCTCTCTCTCTCTCTCTCTCTCTCTGTCCTCTTTCTCTCAATATCTCTTTCCCTCCCTTTCTCTCCCCCACCCACCTTCTTCCTCTTTCCCTTCCTCTCGAATCAACGCATGCGCTCACACACACGAGAACGTGCGCGTGCGAATCGTTATGGCAAATTATAAGCTTAGCGCTGTGTTTTCAAGTAGGAAATCGGCTTCCGTCCTCACGAATTAGCATTCAGACCGCAACAAACGTAAAAATGAGGCTTGCTGAATATTCCGCAAGACGTGAAGTGCAGCGATTTGTTGCCAGAGCCGTTTTCCCCGCTTTGACATTCACCACACAATGTGGTATTAAATTGGGAATTCTTCCCACTTCTTCCTCATCCTGTCCTAAAAAAATCTCTCTCTCTCTCTCTCTCTCTCTCTCTCTCTCTCTCTCTCTCTCTCACACACACACACACACACACACACACACACACACACACAGTCTGCCCCCCCCCCCTCTCTCTCTCCATTGCTGAATAACTTCATGGCATTAAAATACGTTCTCTCTCTCTCTCTCTCTCTCCCCCCTCCCTCCCTCCCTTCTCTCACTCTCTCTGTATCCCCCTCCCTCTCTCTTTCTCTCCCTCTTTCTCTCCCTCCCTCCCTCTTTCTCCCTCTCTCTCACACACACACTGCCCCCTTTCTCTCTCTCTCTCTCCACTCCCTCCCTCCCTTCTCTCTCTATATATATCTCCCCTCTCTAACTTCCCTCCTTTCTCTCCCGCCCTTCCTCCCCCCCCCCCTTCCCTCTCTCCCCCGTCCTCTCTATCTCCCCCTCCCCCTCCCTCCTTCCCTTCCTTCCCCCCTCCCTTCCTCTCTCTCTCCCTCCATCCCTCATTTATATACTTCCCTCTTTCTCAATACATAAGGACGTGTACACATGCAAAACTGAAAAAGCACGCCGGACAAACGAGTTTTGTTTCAGTGGAGGGAAATGTTTGTTTCTTCCTTCCAGGACAACGATGGAAGATATCACCAGGCACAGCACCATTCCATTTGAATATTTCGCTTTGCTACCATCAATATTACTGTCATTATTAGTATGATTAGTATGAGACAGTAAGATTCGTAATATGAACAATCGCGCGCGCGCGCGCGCGTGCACGCACGCACACACGCACACACACACACACACACACACACACACACAAAATGTTTGCATATGATAGAACAGTTGTTCCACCCAATCCAAAAGCGTGAGAATTTTACGTTCGTCGTCGCCTCATGACGTCACGAGCACACTCTTGATAAAATTAATGAACTTGTGAAGGTATTCGTTGCCATGACGACAGCAGTGACCTTTGTTTAATTAATGGTGTAAGGGGCCGGGGTGGGGGGCGGTATATGTGCTACGTAAGATAGTACTGATAATGTTTGGTGTCCTCTTTCTGATATTTAGGGGGATGTTTTCAACGTGCTTTCACAGATTTCGGTGTACTCTGTGTGTGTTTTTTTGTGTTTTTGTTTTGTTTGGGGTTTTTTTGTTGTTTGTTTTTGTTGTTTTTTTTGGGGGGTGTCTGTCTCTGTCTTGTGCTCACCGTCGCTCTCTGTCTTTTTACCGGTCTGCAAAATCGTGTGAATTGCTCATTGGTATCCCCTTCAGAAAGGGCTATAGCCTTGAGGACGTGCTGAATTAACTTCAGTTTCCAGTTCTCTACATCTTCATGCGTGCGCGCGCGCGCGTGTGTGAATGTGTGTGTGGACTCTCTCTCTTTCTGTGTGTGTGTGTGTCAGTCCGTTTGTGTGGAAGAGAGGGGGAGAGAGAGAGAGTGTGTGTGTGTAAGACATGAGTAATATTTCAAGTAACGAGTTACAATAAAGGCACAAGACGTGAAAAAAAAGCACCATTCCATCATGCTCGGCAACCAGAATGTCCCTTCACTTGCAGTCTCTGGAGAAACGAACAGAATTGACTGACCAGAATACACACGTGAGTAATTTTCGAGTTCCTTTAAATGGACAGCTAAAATTGAGCTCGCTCTCTCTCTCTCTCTCTCTCTCTCTCTCTCTCTCTCTCTCTCTCTCTTTATCTATATATATATATATATATACATACATATACTAAATGAACAGTTAAAATTGAGCTCTCTCTCTCTCTCTCTCTCTCTCTATATATATATATATATATATATATATATATATATATATACATACATACATACATACATACATATCTGTGCTATGGTTTTCTATTTGCTCGCATGCTTCCTACCAAAACTCGCGTTAACGAAACGTAAGGAACGACTCTAATGATCTCAGACACAGATAACTGAAATAACAGACAGTAATGATGGAAACAAGATATGATTCATCAGTTGTGTACATTTCCTGATTATGAATTCTTTTTCTGTGTTAATTCAACTCATTGAGCTAGTTTGTTAGAAATGATTGATACAGCGATTAGTTTGTTTTCTGTGTTAATTCAGCTCATTGTAGCAAATCATTTTGAGAAAGGAAATTCAGCTGAGAAAATAATTCGTTTAATTCAGCAAAGAATTAGTTTTCTGCGCTGACTCAGCTCAGCTGAGCCAGTTTATTATGAGAAGTGATCCAGCCTCTTATGGGTTATTCCTTTCTGTTGTGTACAGTTCGTGTACCTGCTTAATGAACATAATCACCTCCATCTGCACAGAAGCCACCGCAGATTAACTAACGATTCATAGCTTCCTCTCCCTGTTTCTGCTATGTCTGTCTGTCTCTCTCTCTTTCTCTCCCTCTCTCTCTCCCTCTCTCGCTCCCCCATTGTCATGCAAACAGGACCTGGGAGACAGTAGTTCAAAGCATCTTCCAGTGCCACAGCAAGGATGCTGAAGGATAATTACCCGTACAGGAAAGACAGGTGTTTGGATAATGGCTTTCTGGAATCACGTTGCTGGCCATGTGGGCTCTCTCCCTTCTTTCCCCCCTCAACGAAAACGTGCAAGCATGTGTGCAACACACACACACACACACACACACACACACACTCTCTCTCTCTCTCTCTCTCTCTCTCTCTCTATCTATTTGTGTCTCTGTCTCATGCACACACACGCACACACTCTTGCACACTTCCACGCGCGCGCGCGTGCGCACTCACACGCACACATTCACACACACACACGAGGGCGCGCGCACACACGAAAACACACACACGCGCGCGCGCGCACTCACACACGCACGCACGCACGCACACGAGAGCGCGCACACACACGCAAACACACACACGCGCTCGCACTCACACTCTCACACACACACACACACACACTCATTCACGCACGCACACACACAAGCGCGCGCGAGAGAGAGAGAGCGCGCGCACACACGCAAACACACTCACTCAAACACACACACACATGCCTACGCCCATGCCCATGCCTATGCCCATGCCCACGTGCCTGCCAGTTAAGGCAAATCATTGACTCTTCGCTGGTTTTTCGAGGAGGAAAGCGCTTTCCGACTTCACGATTCATCATTCAGATCGTAACAAACGTGAAAATGAAGCGTGTCTAATATTTCACAAAACTTGAAGTGCAGCAATTTGTTGCGAAAGCCGTTTTCGCCGCTTTGACATTCACCGCACAATGTGGCATTAAGTGGGGAGGAAACGGGAATTCTCCATCCAGTTTAAGAAGACAAAAAAAAAACTGGTTCTTTCTCTGTCCGTTTCTGTTACTGCCTTACTCAAAGCACCCCCTT
>NC_134897.1:8602401-8609901 GCF_041734735.1 Babylonia areolata | reverse complement strand
TGCGTTCGACAGCTACGCAGTCAGGGTCGAAGTCCGAGGGATGCCACAAACTCGGACGTCCGGTGAAGATTGGCTACCGTCCCCCAGAGCTTGGTGTTGAGGTCAGCACCCCCAGGCCAGGACTGCTGCCGCATCTTCTCATACACGGGGCAGTCTTGGAGAATATGGGATGGTCAGCCTGGCCGCAATCACATAGGGATGTGGCTGCCACTCCAATCCTCTTCAGGTGTGCTCGGAGGCCGCACTGTCCTGTGCGAAGGCGGTAGATGGTAGTCTGGTGTCTCCTCTCCAGTGTCCTGATGGGATCTTGGTGTGCCTGGTAGCCTCCGTTCAGGGTGACCCAGCCTCTTCGGAATCTGCTGCGGAGGAGAGTTTTGCTTCCTCATACGTGGCAGGAAAGGTTGGCTGTGTGAGCTGGCTTCCTTCCTTAGCAAGGTGGTCTGTACGCTCGTTGCCTGGGAGGCCTACATGTGCAGGCACCCACTGGAGGGTCGTTGGGGCTGTTTGAGTAAGGGTTACGAGGGAAGCCTTAAGGGACTGGATCAGTGGACCAGGATCAGGGGAGTCAAGGGCCTGGAGTGTGGACATGGAGTCAGTGAGGATGGAGATGCTGCCAAGGGGCTTTCCACAGAAGGAGAGGAATTCTGCTGCTTTTTTAATGGCGCGTTTCACTCGATTCCTCGCCCAACCAAGCTGTTTCAAGCATATTTAGATATTCGTTCTATTATTCGTTTGTTTGTTCGTTTGTTCAGCGCATAAAATGTTGAGAGTGACAATACATGATACTAAGTCAACAAAGAATGAAAAATGAATACGGTTAAAAACAAAAGACATATCGTAGGAAATCCAAATGAAGGTACATCGATGAATAAAGACAAAACAATAAGAAGAGGAATAATAATAATAATAATGACAAGAATGATAACAACAGGAACAACGATATTATTATTACTACTACTACTACTACTACTATTGCTATTATGAATTTAAAACACATTGTGATACTACTTCGTCGTTCGTGGGCTGCAACTCCACGTTTACTCGTATGTACACGAGAGGGCTTTTGCGTGTATGACCGTTTTTACCCGGCCATGTAGGCAGCCATACTCCGTTTTCGGGGTGATAATGAAAGCGGCGATTCAGTAGCGCTGACACTAGGAAACACCGAAGACTGATGACGGTAGTTTGAGGACGGAGTGCGAGGTGGGAAATGTACTGGAGGGAGGAACAGGGAGGTGGGGAGGCTTTAAAGCTTTGCCCGAGACAATTAAGCGATTGGAAACGTTTCAGCCTCAGACAGGATCGTTGAAAGGGGGGCGGTGCCTGGACTGAAACTGGTTCTCGGGGGAAAGTGGTTCTGACCACAGACCCGTCTCCCGAGGATACGCCGCAAAGGGAGGGGAGGGGAGGGGGAACAGAGTTGTAAAACCACACAGAGACGCGCCGGACCCTGGGCACTTTAGTGCAGGGTTCAGGGGCTCTGGACACACGGGTATTTGAGACCCTGGCGGGACTGGGCACGAGGCGTAATGATGTGAAGGATTTGGGTACAGTTTTGGGTAACCCGTGGTCCAGCGTACCCGACGAATTCTGTTTAATAATTGATGTGACTGGACGATCCGGTTCGACGGCAGTAAAATTGATATTCCCTGGGCAGAACACGAGTGCTATTTACAT
Organism: Babylonia areolata; assembly: GCF_041734735.1. NCBI lineage: Eukaryota > Metazoa > Mollusca > Gastropoda > Neogastropoda > Buccinidae > Babylonia > Babylonia areolata. Next base: position 8,608,224 of record NC_134897.1, on the reverse strand, counting down.
GATAATGGGTCCATAGGAAAGTGGGCTGGAAGCTGGCAAATGGCCTATTGGTCTATCTGCTTCCGCACTTATGCTTCATGGAACCGCTTGATAGACTCCTGTGGGAACTATCCGGTGCCATGTGGTGCTGTGGAAATAAGAAGAGCTGTGTGGGTGTTGTGTGACAGTACAGGAGAGCTGTTCCTGCAGGGCTGTGGATACCACGAGTTGTGTGAATGCAGTAGGATCATAGGACTGAGAAGTGTAACTGAACGTAGTCATCGTGTGGAACTGAGGAAAAAGTTTTACGTGTGAACATATTATCAGGCGCAACAGAAAGATGGGTGAGATGCTGGACCGGTATGAATTATTCAAAGATGTATCATGTTTGTGTGTCCTTACTGAGAGATTGCAGGCTTTGTCCATGTCCTGTCTCCTTTGTGCCCCTCCACCCCCATCACCACGTGACCTCCCTTCCCAGTTCTCGTGTGCTGTTACATGACCCTCCCCGCCCGCCCCCCCCCCCCCCCCAAACACACACACCCTCCTCTTACTGTCCCCATCCATGTTCCCCCAGAGATTGTATAGATGGATCTGTTGTACACCGTGATGTGATTGATTTAGAATTCATAGCGGTTGAGTTGTTTTCCAGTGTTGGATTGTTTTCAGTTTGAGGGGTTGTATGCGTGTGGTTGTGTTTGTGTACGTGTGTGTTAAAGCAGTGGTATTTATTGATTCTGACATGTATTTGGTTTAACAAGTAGGCCAGGATTTCCTTCCGGCAAACTTTTATCATTAGCGTGCTTTGTTGTCCATTCTCTCTCTCTCTCTCTCTCTCTCTCTCTCTCACACACACACACACACACACACACACACACACACACTTTCCTCCCGTCTCCCCATCACCCTCTGTTCTATCAGCTGTCTGCAAGCCCCTCTGCCTCTCTCTCTCTCTCTCTCTCTGTTAATCGTGGGGCACAAAATACTCTTTTTAGAAGGTAAGAATAAAGGCAGAAGGGAAAGCAAGAATTCGAAGACTGCCCCGTTGCCAAACTTAAGGCTTAGCTGTTAACACAGTTGTCTAGTGCACGACGACACACGAACTTGAAGGGGGAAAGCCTGTCCGGTCTGTTTTTAAGCCGCCAAAGAGACAGTGGTATTGGCACGGCGGCAGCAAGGGGGCTGAAGGGGAATGACATTATCAGCACGACCACTTCAAGTCCGTGCACGTCCTCACAGGCTGTTCGTGTCTACCTGGATTCCACAACACAGAAAACTCACACTTCAAACTGGTGTGTGTGTCGGGGGGGGGGATGATGAAGTTGAGGAGGCGAGGATGGGGGAAGGGAAATGGAGGGATCTTGTGCTTACAGCATTCTGCATCGGGAGCAAAGGCTATGAGTGTGTGAGGTTGGGGTGTGGGGTTGCAAAAGAAGAGAGTTGTTTATGGGGGACAGAAATCAAAGTGTGCAGGCTGAACACAAAATTCACTTCTTTAAAGAAGCATCCATGATGACAGCATGTAGAACTGACTACCTCGGCCCCCACACATGTACATTGATGGAAATGCATTGAATAATTGAGTTTTGAATTAACATTAGCAGACCAATAACGAATACACACAAATATATCATAATTGAATCGTCTTTGCTGGTCACATCATTTTCATCAAATTATACCTCCTGACACCACATGCATGTACAAGGTTCGTAGGGTCCTTTTAAGTCCTTAGGAATTGGATTTTGGTCAAAAGGCCTTTTAAGTGCTTTGATTCAGCAAGTTGGTCCTTTTAACTCATCAGGAGGTCCTTTTAATTTTTGAAAGGTACTGTTAAGTCCTGTTTTATGAAGAGAAAGAGACTTGAGAACGAAACTTAAACACCTTCGACACCAAAACCGCAAGTTGCAAAGCGCGTTGAAAGATGCCGACGCGATCGTCTGAAACTCAGTACTTACTGTAGGAGGATACAGCCTGTAGGCCTAGGCCCTAACAGTAGTGCGCTTTCTGCTCGGTGGCAGACGCGAAGCGTGGTACAGTGGCTGTAAGTCACGCCTGCTGCTGCTGCTTTGCTTAGGCCTAGCCTACAGTGACGTGAATTGCAAAGACTAAATACGACAGTCAGATGGGATTAGCTGTTCTTCCGTTTATGAGAGGTAAGTGTTTGCTGTTCTGCATGTCAAATAGATTGGGGTGTACTGTAAAGTCATGTCGGCAAAGGTCCTTTTAAACTGATTTGAGGTCCTTATAAAGTCCTTTAAAGGTCCTTTTTTGGCTTCATGCCCACCACATGGGAACCCTGATGTAGGTTTTAGAGTCATCCAGTTCTGAATGTTCAGGAAGCAGTCGGATGTTTCTTGCAAGAGCGATGACAGTTTTTCAGGAGTATCACTCTTCTGGAGTAGTGTCATCAGCATAAGAATGATGACTGATATTATAGCAGTTGATAATTTCAGCAAGAGGTACAGTGTAAAGAGCACTGGGCCTAAAACAGATCCCTGTGGGATTCCAAGTTCGATTTTAACTGGTTCAAACTGGTTTGAATCAGTTGAGAAAAGTGCATGTGGAAGACTGAATGACTGGAAGTAAAAAGAAGCTGCCTGGTCCGATGTCAGTACAAAAAAATGGCCTGATGTGTGGATTGGTGCAGTTCCACATTGAGCCAAAGCAGCAAACGATCAAAAACGTAACGTCACTGCACAAATGAAATGATGGAGTCTCCCGTCGGTCCGACGGATGAGTAGGCAGGCAGGCTTATCTGTTGGTGTGGGCCCTCATATGGGAGAAGAGGCCGATTCTGGATGCGCAGCACTTCCCACAGGTGTTGCAAGGGAAAACGTCTCCAGAATTTGAGGCCTGCTTCCTTCACTCACGCTTCTCCTTAATGGCCAGCGTTCTCTGCCCCAGCGTTCTCAAATGAAATGTACACTAACTTAAAACGTCAGTGAGAGCTCACGTTGCCGTGAAATTCCTCCTTAATGTTAAAATCGCAAAATTTAAGGAAATGAGAGTGGATCTCCCTTATAAGTAATAAAATGGATATTCCCAGAGCAGGCCATGAGTGCTCTATATATGTTGATAGCCTCCCAGTGGGTCCATCACAGAGTTGTCTAACAGTTGGCAAATGGCTTTATTATTATTATTATTATTATTGCGATCCACTCATTTTGCACTTCTGCTCAATGTAGCCATTTGCTACCCCCAGCCCCAGTACCTCATGGGGAATGGATTGCTGTGACAACTCTGGTGTCGAGACACAAGTGAGCTATTTTTTTTATTCTGACGAGTTGTATAAACTGTGTATGTATACAAATATGGGACAGTTATAATGTGAATAACACACACACACACACACACACACACACACACACACACACACACAGATTGGAAACATGGGTACTGGATTGCAGCACAATATGACTTGGGAACGTTCGTTGATTCATTTATAGTCTGTTTATCTAAGATGATATTAGACTGACGACTTGGAAACAGAGCAGTAGGGATATTATAAAATGTTCATATTTTTATAGAATAGGAATACATTACACAGCAAAAGGAACAGGGTTGTGGAAACATGCATGGTGAGTGAAAACAGTAGAGTAACAAAGAGCTGTGTGAATTCTATAGCAATGAGGGGATGTGTGTGCGGGTAGTGTAAACATGGATCTAAAAGTGTTTTTGATCTCCATTTGAACATAAGAAATTCATTTCAGAATATATCATTTTACGTCTCTGTGGGCCACCTTTGTGTGGGCACCTGTACACTCAGAGATGCCCCACACTGGTACACGATCATGACATAATGTAAGTGTATGAAGTCCCCCACCCCACTCCTGCCTCTCCTTGTACATGTCTGACCCCACCCCCTACCCCAGTTTCTTGAGGTGTTACTGCATCCCCTCCCACAGCTGTCTCTCTCCCTTGTCATTCCCAGGAGAGTCTGGATCCTGTTTCCCGTGGCATGATTTCAGATTTTAGATTCAAAGCGATTATGCTGTCTGGGGTTGCTTTGACTGTGTGTGTGTGTGTGTTGGCCTGCGCACGTATGTACAAGAGCATCGGTATTTGTTTCTGGACACGTTTCACTTTATGCAAAGATTATACACACACGCGCGCACACACACACACACACACACACACACACATAGAGGCATTTCTTTCATTGCCTTTGATAGTCACACACACACACACACACACACACACACACACACACACACACACACACACACACAGGCATTTCTTTCATTGCCTTTGATAGCCACACACACACACACACACACACACACACACACACACACACAGAGGCATTTCTTTCATTGCCTTTGATAGCCACCCCCCCCCCCACACACACACACACACACACACACACAGGCATTTCCTTCATTGCCTTTGATAGTCATATCAGCATGGAGATGACGTGGGCTCTTTCAGACCTCTTTCAAACTTGAAATAGTATTCTCACTCTTTTCCTTCACTGGGATTTTCCTCTTACGTTGGTGTGCTTCTGCCGTTTCAAAATTCTGGCGATAGTGGTGTTGTCAGTATTGTAGCCATTTTCTTTGTTTCGGGGGTGGGGGGGGGGGGGGGTTGCGACGTAATTGTATTTAATTCTTTTTCTTCAGGTTTGATGGTGGTTTGTATGATTTGACGCAGTTGTCTTTTCCTTTTTCGTTTCTGCAGTGTCTTCAATCATTGTGTGATCCGGTGCAGTTGACTGAGATGAGATTAAAGCAGTGAAAATAAAGACCAACTCCTAACCTTGGCCACACATAATATGCTGCTGTCTCCCCTGGCCTGTCTTTCTCTCTCTCTCTGCCTGGTTGTTGTTTTTGGGTTTGTTTTTTTTTTTTACTCTCTCTGTCCCTGTCTCTCTGCCTTTCTCTTCCCCCCCCCCTCTCTCTCTCTCATCCACTCAGCCACCCATACTTCTAGTCATCCACATACATGCAAAAAGAACATGACAGACGCTGACCCAAATTCACCAGTACACTAAACATTCAATAAAAGTGAATAAATGCAATCAACAAAAAAAGAGAAAATAGAAAACGAGCTTTATCAACAAAACTAAGGCTTAGCTGTTAACACAGTTGTCTAGCGCACGACGACACACGAACTTGAAGGGGGAAAGCCTGTCCGGTCTGTTTTTAAGCCGCCAAAGAGACAGTGGTATTGGCACGGCGGCAGCAAGGGGGCTGAAGGGGAATGACATTATCAGCACGACCACTTCAAGTCCGTGCACGTCCTCATAGGCTGTTCGTGTCCACCTGGATTCCACAATACAGAAAACACACTTCAAACTGGTGTGTGTGCGGGGGGGATGGATGAATCTTGTGCTTGCAGCAGTCCGCATCACGAGCAAAGGCTATATATAGACGTGAACCCCTCACATGACAATTGACACCCCTTTCCCTGCCTCCTCTGGACTGTGTGATATGCAGAGGTTCTGTATGCTCATCATGCTTTTTGATACATTTAAAGAATCGACAGAACCATAGTAATTCTCGTATACATTCAGCTGCTAATGTCGTTTCTTTGTACGCAAATAAAGTGAAAGCAGTGTGTAACATTACTTTGTGGCGACGTGTTCTGTGTGGAAAAGTAAAGTTGTATACAACAGGTTAGAGTGACGCAATGTAAAGGTAATGTCAAATCCATGTTCTGTAAAGTATAATGCAGCACCACACTACAAAAAAAAAAAGCTGCACCATTGTTTACAGCAGATTGTACTACAGTACAATTCAGAGCAGTACCGTAGCAGGCCGTGCAAAACAGGCCAAGACTGAGTTGTATGAATGATCTCGACATTAATTTTGCTTACTGTTAAAAATTTTCCGAAGTCTTCACTAA
>NC_134897.1:8499901-8597401 GCF_041734735.1 Babylonia areolata | reverse complement strand
TCTCTCTCTCTCCACACACACACACACACGGCCACAGAAGGCGGTCAAACAGATAGAAGGCGGTCAGACAGAGCACAGATGGAAGGCGTCAGAGCACAGATAGAAGGCGTCAGACAGAGCACAGATAGAAGGCGTCAGAGCACAGATAGAAGGCGTCAGACAGAGCACAGATAGAAAGTGGTCACACAGAGCACAGATAGAAAGCGGTCAGACAGAGCACAGACAGATGGAAAGTGGTCAGACAGAGCACAGATGGAAAGTGGTCAGACAGAGCACAGATAGAAAGTGGTCAGACAGAGCACAGATAGAAAGTGGTCAGACAGAGCACAGATAGAAAGTGGTCAGACAGAGCACAGATAGAAGGCGTCAGGCAGAGCACAGGCAGATGGAAAGTGGTCAGAGCACAGATAGAAAGCGGTCAGACAGAGCACAGATAGAAGGCGGTCAGACAGAGCACAGATAGAAGGCGGTCAGACAGAGCACAGATAGAAAGCGGTCAGACAGAGCACAGATAGAAGGCGGTCAGACAGAGCACAGATAGAAGGCGTCAGACAGAGCACAGACAGATGGAAAGCGGTCAGACAGAGCACAGATAGAAAGTGGTCAGACAGAGCACAGATAGAAAGTGGTCAGACAGAGCACAGATAGAAGGCGGTCAGACAGAGCACAGACAGATGGAAAGTGGTCAGACAGAGCACAGATAGAAAGCGGTCATACAGAGCACAGACAGATGGAAAGTGGTCAGACAGAGCACAGATAGAAAGCGGTCATACAGAGCACAGACAGATGGAAAGTGGTCAGACAGAGCACAGATAGAAAGTGGTCAGACAGAGCACAGATAGAAGGCGGTCATACAGAGCACAGACAGATGGAAAGTGGTCAGACAGAGCACAGATAGAAAGTGGTCAGACAGAGCACAGATAGAAAGCGGTCATACAGAGCACAGACAGATGGAAAGTGGTCAGACAGAGCACAGATAGAAGGCGGTCATACAGAGCACAGACAGATGGAAAGTGGTCATACAGAGCACAGACAGATGGAAAGTGGTCAGACAGAGCACAGACAGATGGAAAGTGGTCAGACAGAGCACAGACAGATGGAAAGTGGTCAGACAGAGCACAGATAGAAGGCGGTCAGACAGAGCACAGATAGAAGGCGTCAGACAGAGCACAGACAGATGGAAAGTGGTCAGAGCACAGATAGAAAGCGGTCAGACAGAGCACAGATAGAAGGCGTCAGACAGAGCACAGATAGAAGGCGTCAGACAGAGCACAGATAGAAAGCGGTCAGACAGAGCACAGATGGAAAGTGGTCAGACAGAGCACAGATAGAAGGCGGTCAGACAGAGCACAGATAGAAGGCGTCAGACAGAGCACAGACAGATGGAAAGTGGTCAGAGCACAGATAGAAAGCGTCAGACAGAGCACAGATAGAAAGCTTCAGACAGAGCACAGATAGAAAGCGGTCACACAGAACACAGACAGACAGAAGACGGTTACACAGAACACAGACAGATAGAAGGCGGTCACACAGAACACGGATAGAAGGCGATCAGACAGAACACAGATAGATAGAAGGCGGTCACATAGAACACAGACAGACAGAAGAGGTCAGACAGAACACAGACAGGTAGAAGGAGGTCAGAGAGAACACAGGAGGTCAGACAGAACACAGATAGAAAGAGGTCAGACAGAACACAAATAGGTCACACAGAACACCGACAGACAGAAGGAGGTCACACAGAACACAGATAGAAGGCGGTGACACAGAACACGGATAGAAGGCGGTGACACAGAACACGGATAGAAGGCGGTCAGACAGAACAACAGGCAGATAGAAGACGGTCAGACAGACAGAAGGCAGTCAGCCAGGCAGAACACAGAAGGTGGTCAGACAGACAGAAGGCAGTCAGCCAGGCAGAACACAGAAGGCGGACAGACAGACAGAACATAGAAGGCGGACAGACAGACAGAACACAGACAGAATGCGGTCAGACAGAACACAGTTCGATAGGAGACGGTCAGACAGGATCACGGACAAATAGAAGAAACAGACACAGACTGCTCCGCGGTTCCTGTTGAAGACATGCTGGTTACCTTGTCGAAAACCCAAAATGAGATGTAATAATAAATGAGCGTAGGACTAGTCACACAAAAAAGAAGAAGAAGAAAAGAGAAGCAGACACATATCACTGAGTCGTTCCAGTTAAAACATGCCATCTTTTTTTATTTCAGAAAAACAAAAAGTAGACAAGGAAAACAACGAATGATAGGTGGTGTAAAAATACAAAAAAAGGCAGATAGAGACAAACCATTCAATCGTTCTGATTAAAGCATGCCTTGTTTTATTTTCTATATATAAAAATACGAATGAATAATGGCGGGAAAAAACTCAAAAACGACACACAGAGACACAAACCACGGATTTGTACCTCTTAAAACATGTCTTTTTTTTCCCTGTTGGAAAACAAAAACTAGATAACTATAAACGACTGGTGAACAAGGACGACAAACGCATAAAAAGAAGGATGAAGAAGAAAAGAAAAAAAAGAAAGGAGAATGATTAGAGAAAACGAATTATTTTCGCCTTGTTTATTGCTCAACCGAAATGGCTGGAAGAACAGTGAACTTGTGTAAGATATGAAATAAAATAAGATACGAAAAATGGTAAGAAAACGAGGGGAAAAAATCAAAGAATGAATGAATGAGAAGAAAGAACGGAAAAGGCCCATCAACAAGAAATAGACGGAAAAGAAGTAAGCACTGTCTTTTCAGACTAATGGAAACATTGGCATTTTGGCAACTAGAAAACACACACACACACACACACTCTCTCTCTCTCTCTCTCTCTCTCTCTCTCTCTTCTCTCTCTCTCTCGGGCGCGCGCGGAATAGCCTAATGGCTTTTTTTTTTCTTGGCTTTTTTTTTAAATAATTTTTTTAGGGGGTGTATGGACGGGAATGAAACACACACACAAACTGAATAATGGCTTTTTTCGTGCGCGCTCGCGCGCACATACTCACACACTCTCTCTCTCTCTGAGTAGCCTATTGGCTTTTTTTTTTCTTAGAGGGGTGGGGGCGGGGCGGGAATGAAACATGGAATAATTGCGCGCGCGTGCACACACACACACACACACACACACACACACACACACACACACACACACACACTGAAACCCACACAGACTAATACTGAGAATAGTGGCTTTTTGGCACCAAATAATACACTCGGGACAAGCACACATAGATTAACGGAACAGTGGATTTGGGCATCCAATAAAGAAGACTTCAAACACACACTCCAACAAAGGCACAAACCTGAACAAAGCAGACTTACCTGTCACCGTTTCCTCTGCCATTTTGCAGATGATGACGGCGAGGACGAATACAATCTTCATGATGACAGCAAAGCCGATCAGTTCAGTAATCGACAGAAACGATCGATGCTGTTCTTTGATCCCAAATTCTTCCAGTCAGTTTCCGTTCAAAGAGAAATATTCCACTCCAGTGACGTGAGCAAAAGTTGTGACGAACACAGTGAAAAGTGGCGAGGACAGACGCCCGGGAATCAGGATAACCAAAGATGGTGGACTAAGCTGTCAAATCCACTTTATCTCGCGCAGCTGGTCGTCAGGGCAACCGGACACTGAAACTGACAAAATTGGACTAATTTCGCCGGGCTCAGTGAGGCGAAATCTCGCTGCTGAGTTCAGCAGTGTCCGGCTTTTTAAAAGGATTGATGGTGATTGGCATTAATCGAGGTGTGATTGTAGTTGTGTTCTTTGGGGGTTTTGGAGGAGGTTAGTGGAACTAGGCTTTCAGATTAGGGATTAAATTGAGGTGAACTTGATCTATGTGTGTGTGCCCCTCTCCCTCTCCCTCCTCTCCTCTCTCTCATCGCTTGTAACTTTTGCGGTCGACATGGAAGAACAGTGATGACAATTCTGTGTGCGGTTTTCGCGCGTGCGATTTAGTTTTCACTTCATGCAAGTCAGTATCTGCAAGTTACTAGAACTTGTGCCTGTGCCATTGAAGTGCGCCTGAGTAGTTGGATATTGTCTATCACGCCCGAATAAGTATGTTTTGGGTTGGTGAGTGTTGGAGGGTGACAGGGCGCGCGTGCGGTGGGCCAGTTGCGTTTTTTGTGTTTTTTGTTGTTGTTTTTGGATTAATAACTCAGTTCAGTGCTCTTTCTCTTCCGTGTTGCTGGGGCAGTGATGACTGCTGAGCCTTTGTGAAATTGGATCAGCCGCGTGGCATTAATTTTATAAGTGCAGTGATACATTTTGCATGCTTTTGTTTTACGCAATGTAGCACCCCAGAGGAAGAAACCTAGATAATGGGGACTGACTGGGGGCATGAGTGGAATGTCCCTACAGTTGTACCGAGTTCGTCTGCGGACGCTTCAGCGGTGAATGAAGTCGTTGCCGTAGTTAATGAGTTATTTAAACCCACACTAAGTGACAGACAGCCCAACTCCTCCTCACAAAAAAAGTCACCTGTGCTGGTCAGGCAATCAGGCTAATGTCGGTCCTAGAGAGGAGCGGCCTGCCCAGCATCGAAAGCCTGCTGATCCAGTGCCAGCTACGCTGGACAGGACACGTCCGCATGACAGACAGCAGGATCCCGAAGATGCTTTTGTATGGCCAGCTGAAGGAAGGCCACCATGAACTTGGAAGACCCTGCAAGCGCTTCAAGGGCACCTTGAAGAGAAACCTCAAAGCCTGTGACATAGACATCGCTTCCTGGGAAACTGATGCCCTTGACCCCTCTCGCTGGAGGACGCTGTGCTCTAGTGGCATAAAGACGTTTGAAAAGAAGAGAACGCTCGCCATTAAGGAGAAGCGTGAGCGAAGGAAGCAAGGCTCAACTTCTGGAGACGTTTTCCCTTGCAACACCTGTGGGAAGTGCTGCGCATCCAGAATCGGCCTCTTCTCCCATATGAGGACACACACCAACAGATAAGCCCGCCTGCCTACTCATCCGTCGGTCCGACGGGAGACTCCAAGTGACAGACAAAACTTGAACACTTCCCATTGTGTAATCTGGGGAAGTTGAATCGAACAGTCCAGATAACCAATAATATTCTCTTACGGTACTCTGTGTGTTAACCAACAATATTTTCATGCGATACTATTAACAAACCAGCACTACCATCATTACTTTATATCATAATAGTGGAGTGATGGCCTAGAGGTAACGCGTCCGCGTAGGAAGCGAGAGAATCTGAGCGCGCGCTAGTACGAATCACGGCTCCGCCGCCGATATGTTCTCCCCCTCCACTAGACCTTGAGTGGTGGTCTGGACAGTAGTCATTCGGATGGGACGATAAAACCGAGGTCCCGTGCGCAGCATGCATTTAGCGCACATACTGAGAACCCACGGCAACAAAGGGGTTGTTCCTGGCAAAATTCTGTAGAAAATTCCACTTTGATAGGAAAAACAAATAAAACTGCACGCAGGAAAAAAAAAAAAAAAAAAAGGGGGGGGGGGGGGGGGGGCGCTGTAGTGTAGCGACGCGCTCTCCCTGGGGAGAGCAGCCCGAATTTCACACAGAGAAATCTGATGTGATAAAAAGAAATGCAAATAATCAACGCACATGACGATGCGGAAGTATGTATCTGCACGACCGGTTCTGTGACGTTCTGACGATTGTGAGCCTTGTCAGAGTGCACCCGAGTTGAGAGCCCGGCAACACGTAAACTGCAACAGCCATGCGGGTTGATGGCGGTTGGTACATCGTTACTAACGTTCTGTTCTGTGCCGCCTGCACGTGTAACCCACCCACTCTCTCTCCCTTCCCCATCAGCACGCTCTGAGCCGGTGGATTTCTTCACTGAACGAATCCTGTTTGTATTTTGGTCGTCGCTTTGAAACTGTGCAGAATTTAATGCATTTATTCATTCATTCATTTATTTATTTGCTTGCTTCTCATATTTCACTTCAGTCACGATTTATTCATTCAGATATATATCGTTCGTTGTTTGTCAATCGTTAGTTCGCTAGTCCGCAAGTTAGCTAGCTAGTTAGTTAATTCGTTAGTCCATTAGTTAGCTAGTTAGTTAGTTCGTTAATTCGTTAGCCATACTGCCGTACATGCCAGAGATGTTGACGGGTAACTAGTTAGGTTTTCTTTGTCCTGATTTATTTGGAGGTATAGTTGGGAAACGGCTACGGTAGGCAGCGGTTACGGCCCAGAGAAAATGTGCTGCTACAGTGTTCACACTTCTGTCGCCACTAAGTGATCCTGTGTCTTCATTCTAAACTTCATAAAAGATTTTCGTTTCTGTTGTTTTTTGTATGTCAGGCGTTTGAGTCATGTCACAGGAAGTAGGCATATGTCGATCCAGAAAATGCAAGACACGAACAAGCCAAACCAGCTGAGTGACAGTATGGATTTCTTACGTGCTAAACTCAAAAAACTTTTTATTTATAATTTCAGAAGGAAGAATATTAGGACAGTAAACTTTGCACTTATTAATGAAACTTACACCCACAGGAGAAGTGGGGACGGGGGGGGAGGGAACTTATCAAGGTTTGTGACGTATGCTGCTTGGTCGAAAACATTATGTCTGAGCAGTTTAATTAGGTTTTGTCACATAAACTTGACTCCTTTTTTTTTTCGCTGTCTTTTTCGCGCACTTTTATTTACCTTCCTCTCCCGAAGTACAATAGTAACCAAACAAAAACTCACTATTGTCAAGAGTTAGCCAGTCGGCAACACACACACACACACACACACACTGAAGCAAGTAAAAGGAACAAACACCGCAAGACTGACACCACCTCCACAGATAAACGAACAGAATGTCCCTCTCTCTCTCTCTCTCTCCTGTCTCAAAAAGCCAGGCGGACTGAGCGACTGGAACTGAGAAGGGGGGGGAGAGGGAGGAGGAGGTGGTTTGGAGAGGGTGAGTGGAGGGATGGGAGGAGGATTCAGGAGGGTGGGGGTGGGGGTGCAGAGACTGGGTGATGCGACAGCGGAGGGGAGAGAGTCGAGAGGCGAGCGACGCCAGCGCTGCTTCTGACGCGGTGCCGCGGCTCGGCCTTTGGGGTAGAGGGGTTGCCGCATGCAGCACTGTGCAGTGCATGGGCCGGTCGGACGCATGTCATGCTATGCGTGGCATCTGACACTTGAAAGATGAAATAAGGATGGTAGTATTAAACAGAAACAATAGTAGTAGTTGCAGCAGTAGTAGTAATTGTTGTAGATATTATAATGAAGATAGCAATTCAGTGTATTTTTACAAGTTTTACATTATGATGATAGCAGCGGCAGTTGTATTTTTACAATGATGATGAATTTTACTGCGACAGGCCTAATAGCAGTTAAGTCAATACAATTGCTCTAGAAGGCACCACTGCGTTTGGACAAATCCATGTACGCTGCACCACACAGTATAGGTTTTGTTCAGGACGCCATTGGTCATTTGACAGGTTCACCACAAAATGAACAGGTCATTTTGAAAATTTGATGGCTTAGGAAGAACGGCCCATTATTCCCGCCCCCGGTACCCGCATCAGTCACTGTGAACCCCCCAAAATCTGTATTGAATTTGTACTTTGTCCATCACACTCGATGGTATTCGGCATTGTTTATATATGTATAGAATTTTTTTTTCAGAATCAGAATCAATTTTAATGTCAATTAAACCTGAACAAGTATGTATAGAATTTTTTTTTCAGAATCAGAATCAATTTTAATGTCAATTAAACCTGAACAAGGTTTATAAGACACGCATGCAAAGTTACATGAAACCACGCACAAAAAAAGCAAAAAAAAAAAGCAAAACAAAAATAGATAAATGCTGAACAAGACACTGAATCACTCTTGCACGCTATGGCGTTTTTGACAGTTACTGACAAATTTCCCAAACAGTCCCACAAGTTTGTCTTCCTGTGTTAGCTGACTGGGTTTAATAATATTTGGAATGTAATTTTGAATTTTTTGTATGAATTCTATTCTAATTTCTGTGTGTAATTCGCAGTCATCTAAGAAATGAAATTCATCCTCTATTGTTTGACGTTGTAAACATAGTCTCCTTTCTTTTGGAATGTTGAAATATCGGCCTTTTTCTGTTGCTAAATCATGACAGGATATTCTTAATTTGCACAATGATTGTTTTTGATTATAATTAAGATATCCTTCAAGCAAATAAGGCTCGGTTCTGTATTCACGAGTAACTTTATTATAGAATAATTGTATATGTCTGTGTGTCTGTCTGTGTGGAGAGAGAGAGAGAGACTTATGATGTGGCATGGAACTGAATACAACATATTGATTACTGACTAAACTTTATTCTGCAATGCTGAAACACTGACTTACGCTGACTGCTTTAGATCACGGTAGTAAATGTTCACATGATGGTCCAGTTAATATAAAGGGGATGAAAAGAAACCAAAGCAAAGCAGTACAGTACAACTGAAAATCATCTGATCTAAAGTATCACTGTCAGGTGCGTTGGTCAAATACCACTGTTTTAGGAAAGCACTTTCCTGTGTGGAGATCCAAACCTTCACAGTTGTCACAGTAGCAGTTTTTTTCTAAAAATTTTCTTTAAGTATTATGCCAGCATGATGTGCGGACCTGTTTAAATCTGTTTTTTGTGTATTCACAACTTCACGATAGGCCGTGTTCCGGTTTAAAGGGCGCTGCCACAGCCGATACTATGAATAGCTCGCATGGCGGCATATTGCGGTTTACATTGACAACATGAACGGAGAATGCGGCCGGTGAGGCAGTGGTCACCATCGTTCAGCACGTGGATCTTTCGACAGTAAAATAAAAAAATAAAATAAAATGCTCAATGAGGGAATAGAAAATCCACGTTACGATCATAACCCCGTCTTGAAGCGAAACTGAAAAAATACAGTGTAGTAAATATCGGCCCTGACCTTATCCGTGAAAAGCAGATGACAGAAGTTGTTCGTTTATTTATAGTCTGTTCATCTAAGATGATGATATTAGACTGAAAATAAATGATATTATTATTATTATTATTTGGATTATCATTTCTATCATAATGATGATTGTTATTATTAATTAGAAATCGACATTTCTGTATATTCGAATGAAAATGGGGGCGGTTGAGGTTGGAGGGGAGGGGGAGGGGACTAAGAAAGAGAGAGCAGAATGTGGAAAAGATAAAGTACAAAATCTAAAATGGAGAGGGTGAGTGTCAGTGATTGGAGAAAGAAAAAAAAACTTAATACCGGAAGGGTGTGTGTGAGAGGCGGGGCGGGGGAAGCGGGATTAAGACAAAAAAATGATCAATAATCAAATATTGTATGCACTACATCTGTATATTATTATTATTATTTGAAAAGAGGTTCATGTGGGGACCTACAATAAACAACAAAATGGACTATTAAACACATAACTAGCTAACTTTAATCAAGAACAGTTTGAAATATATAACTTTTTTTTCCAAAAAATGATAACACAAAAGATGAATGAGGATGTGTCAACTTTATAATCTAAGTAACGATCGATAATAACACTTTATGCACTCAGTCAGTACATGTGTGTAAAATAGAAATCGTCACTGAGCATTCACCATGGTGTTAGTTTTCTCCTGAAACAAGCTTTCAGGTACGACACATGAAATTATGGGACGCTGTTCGAGTCAATGAAACTACCATAAGTGGAACATTTACATTTTTTTTTAAGTATGTCTAAGCAGGTTTCTGAAATTAGTGGTAATACTTTAATTACACAATATTATGCTAGCCCAGTTTGAGGGATATCTCAATGAAAGTCATAGTTTTAGGAAAAGTTAGGTTTATCAAAGTTTATCATCGTGTATAAGGCCTAAATGAACCATGAGCAAGCTGTTTACAAAGGAATAAATGATGCAAGAGCATGCACGCGTACACAAACACACACACACTATATATATATATATATATATATATATATATATATATATATATATATATATATATATATATATCCCTTACATTTTGGTGTAAAATGGGAAGCTCAGTCTTCAATAAAATTTACAAATCAGACAAAATTCACGCCCAAGCTTCTGCATGCTACCTCATTTCACCGTGGTGCCACAGTGTCTGAATAAGTGAATTTTAAATCTTTTACTTAATTTTCCCAATTTGGAGTATAACAACAACCATAAAAAAACAATAAAATGAGATAATAAAAGCGTTAATAATAAAACTGATAATAAGAAGAATGATAAGATAGTAATAATGAAAAAAAAAAGTAGTTGTAGTTGTATAAATAAAATAAAAAATAGTTATAGTAGTATTTATAAGGTGCAAACTCCCCAGTGTGACCAAAGCAATTCCCATGAAATAATACATAAATACATTAGTGCATAACACTATTAATGGCAGACAACAGCACATGAAGACATACAAGAAAAGTATGTATATGAACAATAATACACATTGCAAATATTGATATTAATGATAAAATATACCTTACACACACACTCTCTCTCTCTCTCTCTCTCTCTCTCTCTCTCCCTTTCTCATGCACGCACACACACACACACACACAAACACATAGTATAGCTGAGTAGTATTAAAAGGGAATCTTAGGAACAATAATTGTAACTTTTGTCCTTAATGCTAAATCAATGCAATTAACAGTCAGGGATTGGTGGTGAAAGAGGGAAGTGAGGAGGGGATTAAAATGGTAATAAATTTGCTCAAATGTGGAGTGATGGCCTAGAGGTAACGCGTCCACCTAGCAAGCAAGAAAATCTGAGCGCACCGGTTCGAATCACGGCTCAGCCGTCGATATTTTCTCCTCCTCCACTAGACCTTGAGTGCTGGTCTGGACGCCAGTCATTCGGATGAGACGATAAACCGAGGTCCCGTGTGCAGCATGCACTTAGTGCACGTAAAAGAACCCACGGCAACAAAAGGGTTGTTCCTGGCAAAATTCTGTAGAAAATCCACTTCGATAGGAAAAACAAAACTGCACGCAGGAAAAAATACAAAAAAATGGGTGGCGCTGTAGTGTAGCGACGCGCTCTCCCTGGGGAGAGCAGCCCGAATTTCACACGGAGAAATCTGTTGTGATAAAAGAATACAAATACAAATACAACATTATCTTCAAACTCAATCCCATTTCTCCAGGGAGTTCTGAAAACTGACTGATAATTACCTGTCAAAATGGACAGCTTTGCTATGGTTCTTCCAAAAACTGTACCTCTATCTTGGGGAATGTAAAAGTCTTTACCACCTCCTCCTCTCTCCTTTGACTTAAAAGTGATAATAATAATTGTTTAAAAGATATTCAGGTTAGTGAGTGAGTGTGTGTGTGTGTGTGTGTGTGTGTGTGAGGCAAAAGAGATACGACAGGATGAGATATGGTTGTCTCTCTCTCTACATATATACATGTGTGTGTGTGTAATAACATTAACAACTGAATGCTTAAAGCTATTTTAGGACACACTGCACTCCACGCACTGTAAAACAGCCAAGGTCAATCAAGCATCAACATCATAAGCAAATAAGCCACTCTGCAGTATTTTCATGGATGTATAATATCTTGTTTAAAATTGAATGTTTCCTTAGTTTAAAAAAAAAAATCATTAGAGTAGACAGAATGATTTAGCTCCCTAAAATTTATTTAGGGCATTTCTCATATTAATATTACACAAAGGGAAAAATGGACTTCTGACATTCACATAACTCTGTCAATAATCATACAATTGTGTGTGCATGACAATACCACATGTTCTCTGTACTGATGGTGGGGTAACAACAAAAAACATTTTTGGAATTTATAAATGGCTCATACATTGGTCTGTTCTTATTCTCAGCTTGTCCTCACTCAGAATGTCCTGTGAATAGTGAAGAAGAAAGAAAAAAAAAAGAACAGAAAAAGGAAGAAAGATAATGGAGAACATTTTGTCCTTCCTGAAGCCTTTGTGGACAAACAGAGAATAAATAAAACGGATGGTAGTGTGTACTGTTCACCCTTCACCAAAAACTTTGTACAGATTAGCTGCAAAAGAACAGATCTAAAAAATGTATGGGTTTGGAAGACTGTTCAATCCAAAGTAGGCTAAAAATCAGTGGTCATAACTGAAGTCACCAGCTGACTGTGGGGGCTCTGAATGAATTTTTTTTAGTCCTGTATGAAGCATTCAGTTTTTTGTTGTAAAAAGTTCCTGATGATTCACATCCCTGACTACAAGCGAGGGAAAAGGAGGATATGAGGGTGAAGTGTTGGATCATCAGCAGATCAGCAAACTGAAGAAGAAAATGATAATCAGTGGGAAAATCTATAAGAAAAATATGGTATAAAAATTCAGAATTTAGTACATATATTTCTTTTCATTGACATCAGGTGAAGATTTTGAATTATTTGGTTTGGCGAGGAAGGCATAAAAGACCCCCATGTGGCTTTGTGAAGCTGACATCCCTCAAAGCAATATGAAATGAAATGAAAATTTGTAAAATACCAAAAACTGAGCATCAGGTTTAACCAAAGAGCCCCTTAAAGTACTAGCAGTAATAATTTTAAATACCACCACCAATTTCATTTAGTCCAGTTGACAATTATATGCCATTTCAGGACTAATTAACAATCCTGTTGTATCATTTTACTGCAATTCGTAATGATACGGATACTTCATGTTGTAGTTCTTGTGGGTGGGCACTGTCTTCCGTCGAGACAGCTGTTTTCAAGGAGGGGGTGAAGAGGACAAGAAGGGGAGGCCAAGGTCAATCAAGCATCAACATCATAAGCAAATAAGCCTGTCTGCAGTATTTTCATGGATGTATAATATCTTGTTTAAAATTGAATGTTTCCTTAGTTTAAAAAAAAAAAATCATTAGAGTAGACAGAATGATTTAGCTCCCTAAAATTTATTTAGGGCATTTCTCATATTAATATTACACAAAGGGAAAAATGGACTTCTGACATTCACATAACTCTGTCAATAATCATACAATTGTGTGTGCATGACAATACCACATGTTCTCTGTACTGATGGTGGGGTAACAACAAAAAACATTTTTGGAATTTATAAATGGCTCATACATTGGTCTGTTCTTATTCTCAGCTTGTCCTCACTCAGAATGTCCTGTGAATAGTGAAGAAGAAAGAAAAAAAAAGAACAGAAAAAGGAAGAAAGATAATGGAGAACATTTTGTCCTTCCTGAAGCCTTTGTGGACAAACAGAGAATAGATAAAACGGATGGTAGTGTGTACTGTTCACCCTGCACCAAAAACTTTGTACAGATTAGCTGCAAAAGAACAGATCTAAAAAATGTATGGGTTTCGAAGACTGTTCAATCCAAAGTAGGCTAAAAATCAGTGGTTATAACTGAAGTCACCAGCTGACTGTGGGCGCTCTGAATGAATTTTTTTTAGTCCTGTATGAAGCATTAATTTTTTGTTGTAAAAAGTTCCTGATGATTCACATCCCTGACTACAAGCGAGGGAAAAGGAGGATATGAGGGTGAAGTGTTGGATCATCAGCAGATCAGCAAATTGAAGAAGAAAATGATAATCAGTGGGAAAATCTATAAGAAAAATATGGTATAAAAATTCAGAATTTAGTACATATATTTCTTTTCATTGACATCAGGTGAAGATTTTGAATTATTTGGTTAGGCAAGGAAGGCATAAAAGACCCCCATGTGGCTTTGTGAAGCTGGCATCCCTCAAAGCAATATGAAATGAAATGAAAATTTGTGAAAATATCAAAAGCTGAGCATCCGTTTTAACCAAAGAGCCCCAAAGTACTAGCAGTAATAATTTTAAATACCACCACCTTTAATTTCATTTCAGGACTAATTAACAATCTTGTTGTATCATTTTACTGCAATTCGTAATGATACGGATACTTCATGTTGTAGTTCTTGTGGGTGGGCACTGTCTTCCGTCGAGACAGCTGTTTTCAAGGAGGGGGTGAAGAGGACAAGAAGGGGAGGAAAAGCGAATGATCACCTCTCACGAGGGTCTGTTAAGAAAGGTACTCTATTTTAATTTTAGTCTTGAATTACAATGACGATGCGCGACAGTGCGTGACAATGCGCGAACCTCAGCGAAGAAAGTACATAAGCACCATTTAATAAAACATACAAAAAGTATTACTAAAACAATATAATAACTATAAACTATGTTTTAATGTGCAGCACGGAACTTTAGTAGTACCATCGAATGGAAGAAAAAAAAATATAATACTTTATCACTTAAATGAATTGATCTGTGATAATAACGAAGACAATCGAATGGAAATGAACATCAAACAATTACAGAAACGGTTCGCCTTTACATTGGTTTTCTACAGTAGAGAAAATAAAAAATCCAATTAACAAGAAAAATACGAAATGTTTGATAAATAATGAACAAAAACATATAAATAATGATGATGATAATAGGACCTAACAGTAAAACTAAAGATATCCTCACCTCATCAGTGTGACAAAAGGCAAGACATTGAAACACTAGGACCCGTCCTGTTCAGCCGATTCTCACGCTCTGGCTTACAATAGCTGTGACGGGATCAGTTGAGCTATTTAGAACTGACATTGAGGAACGATGATTCCAGTAAAACCATATTCATAAGAAACACGCAATTACTTCCCCTAGCATCACAAGCAACAACACACATGCGATCTCAACCACACAATCATTCAAAGTGCCACAAAAATAAATGCTGTTACATTCATGACTGAATAACATAAATTATGCATATGGGACTTGCTCTCTTTCTTAGGCATATAGTATATACACATATGCACAAATTAATGAAACACTATTATGACTTTTAAGATACATACTTTTCAGAGCATACACTTTCTTCCTTTACAAAAGACATCACTTCAAGTGTTAATCTGAATTTCAAAATAACTGACCAAACCCCAAAATAACTAGCCAGATCCAGTGTACGCAAATTCGTATCTTTTGAATCAAATTGTGTTTTGACTTTTGTCATTGACTTACGTATCTACAATTTTCTTGCATATGCTCGCATGTGTGTCGTGTGTGAGCCGAGCCGAGAGACAGGCAAATTCTTTATTTTCGAGGATAATAGATAAGCACTGGAGCGCTTTTTTTTTTTCGTCCAGTCCCTGCCCTGAAGCGGGGTCTACTCTACACAATACTATATTATATATGTGTCATTGCGTGCACTACACAATGCTACTTAAAGTCATAGCATGCGAATTCAGTACTACATGTAATAATAAGATACACACACACACACACACACACACACACACACACACACACATATATATATATATATATATATACACACGCGCGCGCGCAGGCATAAGCATGGTATTAATAAACGACATAGAAAAACTAAACAAAAAAAACGGAACACACACATACACTCGCTCTCTCTCTCTCTCTCTCTCTCTCTCTCTCTCTCTCTCTCTCTCTCTCTCTCTCTCTCTAACACGCACACTTGCACATACATTGTGTATGTTAACAAATACTATATTAATGTGAATCTAAAACAGTAAGTCTAATAATATACAGAGAGAGAGAGAGACAAGACAAATTCTTTATTTCGAGGATAATAGATAAGCACTGGTGTGCTTTTTTACATCCAGTCCCCGCCCTGAATAGAGAGAGAGGTTTGTGTGTGTGTGTGTGTGTACGCACGAACCTTGCACGGTAACTTGGCACACACGAATTGTTTTTGCATGTGTACGTGTGTGTGTACGTCCACTTTGTGTGTGTGTGTGTGAGCTTCACATGCTTCGTGTTGTTCACGGACGGAATCGGCATGAATTCTGCCTCGGTCGGCCAACACATGCCCGGTACTGGCGTGTTAGACAGCACAGTTTTTCACTTTCCCAGAATAAACGTAACCGCGGAATGAAACTAGACTGTTTTAAGTTTTTAATTTTCATTGCTTCGCCTTCTGGTGTTTCTGCATGTTTTGTCACTGAAGGCCATGCTTCATATCGTCTGTGCAAGCTGTCGAAGAAATCTGTGAAGGATGAATGATCTCCAAACCTTTATTTCAGTTTCCCAAAAACATTTCTTCTACATTATTATTGTTTTTATTTTTATTATGAACATTTACGCCTAATCTTGACTGAAAATAAGCCTTAGCCATTTACAAATAGAACACATATGTAAATATCAAAAAAGGAAAAATTGAACACAAGATATCAAACAACATTGAAAACTATTCATCCCCCCCCCCCCCCCCCGCCCCCCCTCAGACCCACCCCCCACAAAATAAACACATGCACACGCGCACGCACACACGTCATAGCACACAATCGTAAATAGCACACAATCAAAAATACCACCAACAATTCCTCAAACTATCAAAACTCACCCACTCACAAATAGTCATTTTAGTTCATACTGGAAACGGATGAGCTGTTGGGAATTAATCTGGAGGGGGAAAGGTGTGTCTTCAGACTGGATTTGAAAGATTGCAATTAAGATGAGTGACTCAGAGGCTGATGAACTTGATTCCAAAGAAAGGGGGCTTGGTATGAAAAACTGCGTTGGCCATACATTTGGCTTCGAGCGGGGGGGGAGGGGGGGGGGGCCTACGCATACGGGTGTCAGAATGTCTCGGACACAATGCCATAGCAAAAGAAATCAGCTAAAAGTGGACAGAGGCAGTCTCTCCACAACAGCAACTGCTGTAATCAGGAAGACGGCTGCATGCGACACCGCTCAGCCATTTTGGAATCAGCCGTTTGAGGATAATGTAGTTTGGGAGCGTGAAGTTGGAAAAAAAAAATCAAATGACTATTGAAGATAGTTGTCTCTGTCAAACGTGTACGTTGGGGTGTGGAAACATTCTCCGGAAACGAATTATGGCTACTCAGATGACGAAATAAAAACTGTCGTGCACGTGAAAGTGCGCTTATACGTATCTTCGTATTTTGATCGGATCTCGATTTTACTTGAAAGAGACACTTTTGCATAACATTAACGAAATGTACGCGCAAGTTGCCCCATGAATGCTTGAGAAATCTCGAAGATTCAGACTATCAAGCAGTGTGCAGAATGAAAGAGACTGCAGCTGCTCTAAACACAAATTCAATCTTTCTCGAAAAGTCAAGTGACCGACTATTTGCCACATCAATGGGTCACTTCAAAATTGCATGGTATGGGTGGAGATTTTTCCGATCTCCCAGGTCTTGGGAGAAAGAGCGGGAGCGGGATTCGAATCATGAATCTCACGGTCTCTGTATTGGCAGATTAGCGTCTTAAAATTATTCTGCCGCCTTCCTCCTGCGGGCAACTTAGGGCAAGGTTGAGACGTTCATCTGCCAATACAGAGAGTCCGTGAGGGTCTGGTTTCGAATCCCGCTGTCACCCTGTTCCTAAGTTTGACTGGAAAATCAAACTGAGTGTCAGTCATTCGGATGAGACAATAAACCGAGGTCCCGTGTGCAGCACGCACTTGGCACACTGAAAAAGAACCCATGGCAACGAGAGTGTTGTCTTCTGGCAGTTGTACAGAAAAAATCCACTCTTGATAGGTTGCGGCCGCAGGCTTTAGGATAAATAGTGGTAGACTTTGGGGAATTAAAGAATATAGATCTGGGGTAGCATGGACATTCCCTGTGTCCTGTCCATGCGTGTCAAAACGACAAAAATACACACAAAAAATGACTCGGGGAGGTCAAGCAATAAAACTGTTCTGCTTTGGTAAGATTTTAACTTAAATTTGTATTGTAGATTCTGTTCATATAGGGTCACGCAGCCATCTTTGTGTGTGTGGTTTGTTTTTTGTGGTGCCGGGTTTTTTTGTTGTTGTTTCTTCTTCTTGTTCCTTTTCCTTTTCTTTTTCCTCTTTCTCTTCTTCTTCTTCCTCCTCCTCTTCTTCTTCTTCCTACTCTTCTTTTTCTTCTTCCTCTTCCTCCTCTTCTTCCTCTTATTCTTCCTCTTCTTGTTACAGGGCCGTTTTTTACCTTAGAAGTGCCTGTCAATACAGAAGTCAAATCAGATTTGATTATTTCACTAATCCTGTAACAAGACGAGATATCTTTAGCCATTGAAACACACACACACACACACACACGCGCGCGCACACACAAAGCAAAGAAAAATAGAGTTGGGGAGCGTTGCACTAGCGTCACTTGACGCAACTTTGTTGCAATAATAGGGCAGCTTTAGATTCCAACGCTAAATTACGTAATCCGAAAATGCGACAATTCACCTCATGATTGCAGTTCAGTATTGGGGGGGATTACATTGACTAGTTCTGGGATCTATAGCTGAAGTAGGCCCTATGAAAGATCCGATTTGCATTACATGCATAAAATATTTGTTCAGACAGAGTGGACTAACTGCTGTCTTCGTTTTTGAATAGGTGTATCCCTGTATCGCACGCACGTCTCGGACGCGTGTGTGTGTGTGTGTGTGAGAGAGAGAGAGCACGCGTGTGAGTGTGAGCATTGTGTGTGTGTGTGTGGGTCATGACTCGTGTTCAAGGAATGCAAGGTGGGTGTGTGGTGGGGTTGGGGGATGCGGTAATGTTAAGAGAACTTAATTATTACTGCATCGGTGTGTTGAATGTGTTCCACCTCTCTGTGTCTGTCTCTCTGTCTTACGCTCTCTCTCTCTCTCTCTCTCTTTCTCTCTCTTACACACACACACACACACACACACACACACACACACACACACACACACACACACACACACACACACGAAATAAACTGATTGACGAAGTAAAAACTGAGTCACAAAGTTCTAGAAGTTACCGTTGATAGTAACCTCTCTTGGTCATCCCACACTGATGATCTGTGCAAGCGCATCCCTCAAAAGGTGTTCCAGCTCTCAAAAATTAAAGCACGAAAATGCATTTATGCATTAATTCAGTCATCTGTTGATTATGCATCAGCTCTATTTATGGCATGTGGAGTACCAGTACATTGGAACCACTATGTAGAATCCATAAACGAGCTCTTAAGATTGTACTGTCAAAATCTACTCGTTTAACTCATGCATGGAGACTATCTAACCATGGATATTCTTCCACTGACACACAAATTACAATATAATAAAGCAGTGATGATGTTTCGTATAATGAACGGTTTTGCACCTCCAGCACTGAGTGTGAGATTTCAACGAAATCACTCAAGATAACACCGATAATACAGTCTTCCCAAAACCCAGAATTGACCTCTTTAAAACTAGCATTGTTTACTCAGGAGAGACACTTTGGAACTCTTTACCTACGATTATTAAAGATAAAAGCGGTATTTGTTCCTTTAAATCAGCTTACGAAACGTTTCTATTTCAGGAAATGAAAACTTCAGTGTAGACAACTTGTTGACTATCTTGTTAGATGCTGTGTTCGTTTTGTTTTTTTTGTTTTTTTTTTGTTTGTTTTTTTGTTTTCTTTGTTTTGTTTTGTTTTTTTTGGGGGGGGTTGTTTTGGGTTGGGGTTTTTTGTGTTTTTTTGTTTTGTTTTTGTTTTTTGTTTGTTTTTTCACGTTGACCAGGGTTATTGGAGACCCCCCAAAAAGTCATCGATCTATCATCATAAATGCAATCATCTTTGATTATAATAATATTTACATATTTACGCCTGAATGCTGAAATCTCAGGGTCTCACTATGTGCGTGGGGGTGGAGGGAATTAAGGAGACCGGGGTGCGGGTTGGGATAGAGAGTTCTAGTAGTTTGTTGTTGTGTAATACTAATAGTCTTTTTTCATTAGTTTCTCATGTGATTTTCAGTGGATTTTGGTCGTTGATACCTTTCTTGTTGACAGTTCTGTGTTCATGTGTTCTTCTGATGTGGCCCTAACCCACACATTCCTCTTTTTTTCTTTCTTTTACCTTAGGGCAAGGTGGAGAAAAGCATGTTTTGCCTATCTCATTACCCTGGAAAAATAAATTTTCGTTTCGTTTCTCTCTTTCTCTCTCACACACACACACTCTCTCTCTCTCAGTAAGTATAGCATACGCGGCAACGCGTACACACACACACACACACACACACACACACACACACACACACACACACACACAGAGAGAGAGAGAGAGATGAGAATGATGTTCCAGAAGTTGATTTTTACAGGATAAAAAGTAGGAAGAATCGAGCTGATTTTCATTCTTCTACGGCCAGGTCAGGATATGAACCACAGCCTATAAAGGCACTGCATGATCCTAAAGTGCCAAGAACAGTGGACCACTGAGCAGAAATGCAACAAAGCGACCTCAGTTTCTCTGAATACGTCAGTGGTTCTAAATACAGACAATGAGACAACACGTTACACTGTCTGCTGAAAAAAAAATTCGAGTGAAACATTGGGGCCAGAGAAAAGGCAGGAAAGAGAAAAAGTATTTCTGGAACTGCAAAACCGTTTTAGGCGTGATAACGACCGTCGATACCGAAAATATGTCTCAGTCTCAGCTTTTAAATATTCCTCTCTGTTGCCGCCTTAAAATATTCTTCCCATATCTGTTCTGGAATTGGGCAGGTGTGCCACATCTACCAGATTTCATTTTGATTTCATAATTTTTTGTTCAGTTTATTTTTTTTTTTTTTAATGTATTATGGAAATGCCATTAAATGTTTGTTCTCTCTCTCTCTCTCTCTCTCTCTCTCTCTCTCTCTCTCTCTCTCTTGCCCCCTCCCTTCTGTTTTTTTTTCCCCCCCCCCCCCCAAATCATCCGCTGACGGTAACGACCAAGCATTTTGGTTTGGTCCGTCCATCATCCAGGCTTCTGTGTTGTGACCACTGAGCTGAATAGGAAGGAGTAGCAGCCGCGGTAACATGAACAGCCCGCCACGCGCGACAGCCGGTTCTCCGCCATCTTGCTAGAGGCTGGCAGCGTACATTTCACTGCTGGACAGTAGTAGAGCACGTATAGTCATTTTCAGCAAAATATTTAATCGTTGTTTGGCAATAAACTGCGACAGTAGGTATGGGAAAGAGTATTTTTGTTTATAAAATATATATATATATATATATATAAAAGCAACCAAACGATCTTTTCTTTTTGACATCTCTCTCTCTCTCTCTCTCTCTCTTTGTCTTGACCATAATAATAGTAATGATAACGATTAATGAATAAGAATTACAGTATTATGTTGATAATGATAACAACAATTGAGAATAATAATGATAATAGTAACAATAATAATAATAATACAATGAATAATAATAATAATATAACAACAACAATAATAATAATAATGGCAACAGATAGTTGCCTTAGACGTATCAGTATCAGTAGCTCAAGGAGGCGTCACTGCGTTCGGACAAATCCATATACGCTACACCACATCTGCTAAGCAGATGCCTGACCAGCAGCGTAACCCAACGAAGAAGAAAAGAAATAAAGAGAGAAGTAAATGAATTAGAAAAAATATATATATTATAATAATAATAGAAAACAAAAATGAAATAAAATGAAATGATAATGACGAATAAGGATGAAATAAAATGAAAAAAAAAAGATAAATAAATAAATGAATGAATAAACAATTCAAAAAAAGATAAGATAGAAAAATGAATTTTAAAAAAATACTTTGAAAAAACACAAAAAAATTTGTCTTGGACAAAGTTCATGTAGCAAGTCGTATACTCGTAAGTCGACAAATGTCCATCAATAGGAGGACAGGCAGACAAAGAACTGTGCATGAATGGGTGTAAAAGGAAAGAAAATAAAAGGGAAAAAAAACGAAAGGAAAAAGAAAATCAGAAAACAAAAGTAGAGGGAAAAAACAAAGTGGGAAAAGTAGGAGGTTGGATGCCTAACAATAGACACCAAAAAACAGCGTCAGAGTGTGTGTGTGGGGGGGGGGGGAGAAAAAAGAAAAACAAAGAAGGGGGGGGGGGGGGGGGTAAAAAAAAAAAAAAAAAAAAGAAAGTGGGAAAAATAAGCTAGGAGGTTGGAGGTCCCACAAAAAAACAACAAACCAAAACAACAACAACAACAAAACAAACAAGAAACCAACAGCCGAAAACTGTGTGTAGTAGTCTTCAGTTTAACGTCTTCCACTTCAAGTGATATTAGACGGGGGGGGGGGGGGGGGGGTAGCGGGGGGAAGCGTGACGGGGGGGGGGGGGGGGGGGGAACGGTATTGGGCAGAGGGTGATGAATGATGTATGTGTGCGCATTTTTTTTTTGGGGGGGGGGGGGGATACAGAGCATTGGAAAAAAAAAAAGACATTAAAAGGGGAGACATAGGCACAATATAGAAGGAAACGCTAACATCAAACAACTGTAACAATTATAACAAATGTCCAATTGGACTATGCAGCAAACCTTCTGCAATAGCAGATAACATCTTGAAATTGTCAAAAATACATTCAAATGAATTTTCCGAGAAGTTTGGTAAAAACGATTTCAGACTCTGACATTCAAAGAGTATGTGTTTGCTTGAAATAGATTCTCCACAAATGCATTTAACATCTCTGCTGAACTTTGTTATAAAAGCGTTCAGCTTTACCCTGTTTGATAATGCCTGAATTTGCCTTAATCTGAATAAATTACTGAATGTATTTGATTGATTGATAGATTTCGCTTGTTGAATATTATTTATACTTTTATTTAAAACTTTGCCATTTTGCTGGTATACTTCCCTAACTTTGCTCCATGATGCTTTTTGACTCACTTGTGTAAACAAAGTGAGTCTGTGTTTTAACCCGGTGTTCGGTTGTCTGTGTGTGTGTGTGTGTCCGTGGTAAACTTAACATTGACATTTTCTCTGCAAATACTTTGTCAGTTGACACCAAATTTGGCATTAAAAATAGGAAAAATTCAGTTCTTTCCAGTCATCTTGTTTAAAACAATATTGCACCTCTGTGATGGACACAAAAATTTTTAAAAAAAGAAGCCTAATTATATGCAAACTGCATTTACTGTTATATTTATATTTTTTGTATTCTCTAAACTTGGCACTTTGACCTCTTATTCTGACACAACAACAAGAGGAGTCATTGTTATCATTTTTTGTTCAAACAGGAACTTCTTTTGCTAAGTACGGAATTTTTATTTATTTTCCAAACGTTTTGGTGCAGATAGTAAAAAAGGGAAATTACTCTGTAATTAATGCTAGGGGACTTAATTTATCACAAGTGAGTCTTGAAGGCCTTGCCTCTCTTGTTCTAGTATACAGACAAAGGCACATAAAGGTCCGTGGTTCCCTGTTGGTGTTTTGCACCTTTTCTTGCAGCCCTGTCAGCCCATTCATTATTTAGGAGACCAAGGAAACTCTGTGTGTGTGTGTGTGTGTGTGCCATCAACTTTACCTCGTTTTCTTTTTGCCCCCAGCCGCTCCCTCCTGTAAGTTTTCGTCGCAGTTAACATTTTACAGCTGAGTAAACAATTTCTCCCCCCCACCCCCCTCCTCCCTCCCTCTCTTGTCCATTTGTTTATATGCATTAAAACCAAAGTAATTTTCAACCACAACAGATTTGCCAGCTCAATTTGGAAGACTCAGAGAGAGAGAGGGAGAGGCGCGCGCGGCAGGCAGTAGCCCCCAGCAAGATGGCAGCCTACTGGCGCGCGGCCGGCCTCCCTTCTTCCACTCCATACGTTGAGGTTGATGGGAGTGACAGTGTGACGGAACATGGTCTAAGGGAGACTACCTCTACAACTCGACTGGGAAAAGGAAACGGTTTTATTGTCGTCCAGTGGTTGTAGAAAGTTAAAGTTTGTTACGTGGACAGTGTAGGTTTATTGATAATTCCAACGATGACAGACATGACAGCTGATCTTTTTAAATTGCGAGACGATAGTGACGTGGAGAAAAAACTAAGGTTGCTAACAGTTTCAAAAGCCGTTAGCCAATTCTCGACACAGCCAAAAGTGAAGGTGAAAAAAAAAAAAAGTAAAGCCCCGTCAAAAAAGAAATCTAAAAGCCCACGTGTGCCTCAGAAAACTGATAAAGAAATCTTGGAAGGCTTGACACGGGAGGTTGAAACTCTTCGAGCTAAATTAGCCGAGGAACAAGAAAAGCAGAAGGATGAGAGTAAGTGGCAGCGTAGCAAGTTAAACCAGAAACAAAAAACAACAATAAAAAACAAAATAAAAAAACAAGAGAGGCAAGGCCTGCAAGACGCACTTACTACAACAATTGAATCAAAACACACAAAAAATCACTTGCAAAACAAAAGTCATGTGCACCTCCCAACACAGAAATGTAGATCACACAAACTTGAAGTTGTCAGTGTTGGACTTCACATTGTTTTTTGTTGTTGTTTTGTGTTGTTGTTTTTTTTTCACTTTTTTTTTTAATTAAAGTCACGAAGGAAAAAAAATCAATTCTATCTCACATCTGCTTTTGTTTAAATGAAAGACTAAATGCACCTAAGTGTGACCAACACACACACACACACACACACACACACACACACACACAAGATAGGAAATAAAGTTCAGTTACATTTTATACATGTATAAATATATAAGATGTAACTGAACTTTGTTTTATACTAAGTAATGCATTATAAGCTTAATTATAGAGAAAACAATTGATACAATCTGAAAAACTCAATATGGGTATTAACAATGTGCCTGTCTGCTTTGTGATTACAATTAGTATTAGAAAAAATGATATTCACAATACATTTTCATCATATTACAGATTTTTGTTTTTGATAACCCTGATTCAGTAAGACCCAACATATATATATAATCACTTCATAATCTAGGCAATTTTTTTTAAAACAGTCACACTTTTTCTGGTGTAAACTTCAAAGTCATACATACATCTATTTGAGAAGTCAGCCAATACTCAGTTTCATACCCCACCTGAGTAGGTTTATCTGTTAAAATTGCCTGAATCTACCATGATAATGATTGCAAACCATACACTTCCTTCTTATGTGGAAAAAAAAAAGTAATCAAGAAGCAGGCACACTTCAATTCATCTGTGATGGTATTTTGCTGCTGCATTACATGCTCACACATGAAAGTCAAAATTCAAATGATATAGTTCAGTTACATTTTATTGTTCAGTTACACTTACATTTTATACATGTGTGTGTATAAATACATAAGATGTAACTGAACAGTGAGCTTTTTACTATGTATGAAAAACAAAAACTGTTAAATACTGAATTATAAACTTAATTCTTTAGAAAAGGTGTAATACAGTGTGAAAAAAATATAGATATTAACACTGTCCATGCCTATTTGTTTCAAATAATTGTTCAAACTCAAATTTGCTTTTTGTTTAAGTGGAAAAGGATTCAGGTTCTTATAAGAAATAAAGTTCAGTTACATTCCATACACAAGATGGTTCATCCCCCAGGAATGGATCAGTCAGGCCAGGGTCTGTTTTCCAGCAGTCTGAAATCAGTTATGTAGACTGCTATCAGTCATTCTATATTATTGTTACAGAGAACCTCTCTCTCTCTCTCTCTCTCTCTCTCTCTCTCTCTCTCTCTCTCTCTCTCTCTCTCTCTCTCTCACACACACACACACACACACACACACACACACACACACACACACACACACACACACACACACACACACAAACACAACAACCAACCTCCATTTATCATATATCTATTATCCTCATGAATAAAGAATTTTCTCTTGTAATCTCTCTCTGTCTCTCTCTCTCGTGCACATCTAATTTAGTAAATACATTCCACATTTGAATCCATTTTGTGCTCAAAACATGTGAACACAAACTACATAATACATTACAAATTGTATTTCTGTAATGTTACTATATACTCTGTGTGTGTGTGTGTGTGTGAGTGAGGGCTCACATGCTTTTATGTGTAGGCCTAGTGCTGAGCCCATGTAGATTTATTTGTGCTGTCATATATGTGAGACTGCACATTTTTTGCATATGTGTGTATGTGTCTGTGAGTGTGTCCGTGTGTTTAAATTATTTTATCTGTTCATTCATAAATGCACGTGTAATCATTATTCATATTATCATTCACATTATCTTCTTTCCTTTTCCCTAATATGTTCTTTTTTTTTTTAAAACAAAATATATGTATTTATTCATTAATTTATTTATTTACTTATTTATTCATTCATTCAGTTATCTCTTAGTCTTACTTCATTTCATTTTCCCTCAAGTCAAAGCCTGACTATAAGCGCATCGGGTGATGCTGCTGTCAGGCATCTGCTTAGTAGATGTGTAGTGTATAAACATTTATTGTCCAGTGCATTGACGTTTTCTTGAGCAAAAATTCAATATCAAATTCAAAGTTCAAATTCACAAGACATGTTACAGTATTCAGATCTATATTAGATTGTATGATATGAATAATATTGATTCAACCCACACATGTTCTATCTGGATTATATAGATGATATCAAGTTGATAGGATCTGTTGTTCAGGATGGCTGTGTTTCAAAGGCATGTGACACTGAGTGACTGACCCTGTTGTCTAACCCAGCGTCATCGTAGTGCAGGGCGTAGTCTGCCGCTGTTGCAGAAGCTGAGCCAGTGGGGAGTTGCCAGACTGGTCAGTATTGAGAGTGGATGGCTGACTGACTTCATCAGTGGTTGCTGTCTCTGTCGTGGTTGCTAACACCATGTGTGTAACAAGCATCGTCTGCTAGTCACATGACTGATGCCCTTTAGTGGTAACAGTCTCGGGGTAAATGTACATCTAGTTTTATAGTTGTTTTTTTTTTAAGTTGATATGAAAATTGAGTATTTTGTTAAACTAATAACATGTAGAGCCAGATACAAGTACTTCTAAATGTTGTATGAAGTGAAAAGGACTTAATTTTGAGAAAAGCCAAAACTTCAAATTTTCACGTTTCATCAATGGTATTAACTCATGGTTTATTATTTTTAACTGAAAAAGAATTGACGATTGATTGATTTTTGTTGATATTTTTGCAGCCGTGTACCCAAATGGTTTATCAGGGAATGGTACAAAAGAACTAACTAAATGATTTACTGAATTAAAGGATAGACAAGAATCCCCGCGCACAGGCCAGGAACATATAGAGGCCAGTCACAAAAGAGTTTTTCTATTGTTTTATTTACAATAGTTATAAGGAGATAAAGTGAAGAAGAAGAAAAAAGGAGAAGAAAATAAAACGGTGCCTGGAATTACACAAACAAATGTCATTAGCACAACATGTCGGCACAAGTGAATAGTAAAGCACATGTGTACATATTACAATTAAAGCCTATCACTTGGTTTGGGATAAGCAACAACATAAGATAATGCATATGTGTGAAGACCAAACACTGACATCAAATGACATTTCTAATACATTGAAATAGTGCAGTTAAAGTGATTAAAGCTAAGCTGATTTAGTGAAAGTACACTGACAGTATAGATTAGGTAAAGCTTATACTGTGTCAAAGTGACTCATATAAATTAGTTTATCATGTTGCACTATACTGGAGTAAGCTGTATAGGAGAGAGCATGACAACTGATGGAGTCTCCCGTCGGTCCGACGAATGAGTAGGCAGGCAGGCTTATCTGTCGGTGTGTGTCCTGCACTATTTAAATGTATTAGAAATGTCAATTGATGTCAGTGTTTGGTCCTTATATCTTCTTCTCTTTATCTCCTTATAACGATTGTAAATAAAACAATAGAAAAACCCTTTTGTGACTGGCCTCTATATGTTCCTGGCCTGTGCGCGGGGATTCTTGTCTATCCTTTAATTCAGTAAATCATTTAGTTAGTTCTTCTGTACTGTTCCCTGATAAACCACTCGGGCACACGGCTACAAAAGTGGCATCACCGACAGGATTTTGATCCTTGAAAATATCCTCACGATAGGATAGTGATGTACAACAAATTAGATGCAAAATCATTCCCTTTTAATGTTACAATTCTTTTATCCAAATTTAATCCATCCATAAACCACAGCCCTTTACCAACATGTGTACTTTGTTTCAACTTGGCGCTGTGAGCAAGGATGTGTCAATTCTTTAAGTATCTCTATATAATTTAAAGGCCCCTCGCCAAGCTAACGCTATCACAACTTGGTGCTTGCGAGCAGGGTTGTGCTAATTATTACAATCTCTCTTAATAGATTAAATTCACCTCTAACGCTATCACATACTTGGTGCTTTTGAGCAAAGGATGTGCTAATTCTTTAATATCTCTGATAATAAGCCCGCAGCCAAGCTACCGCTATCACATTTTTATGGCAGCTTGGGACATAATCCAGTTAAGTGATGAGGCGTTCACAAATCTTTCTCTGAATAAATATTTAATGGTCTCCTTCGCCAACTTTCCATCACACATTATCGTGTATTGTTGATTGAATATTGGATTGAACGGGCAGGTCAACTACTTGAAACAAAATGTCGTCCTTCACGGTTGCCAGGAATATGAGCACACGCTTTGAATATGTATAAATATGTGTACGCAATTGATTTTTGCCCTTGACCTTCAGGACTCAGCCAATAGGCAGTTAAAGTCCACTGGTGGTATTGATTTTAGTATTTTCCGAAAAAGACCACTTGGGCGAATGAACATACTGGAAGCCCTGTACACTGAGAGTAAAACACAAAAGCTTTTCTATGTATTAAGTATAAGTTCAAAATGTAATGTTTAAGATGAGAAAGATCAGTTTAAAACAAATTAAACCCCTTAGCATTAATACAGATTAATTTCCCTTTTTGCTAGCAGCACCAAGTTAAGTGCACCATAAATATAACTTCCATGCTTAGCAAAAGTTCCTGTTTGAACAAAAAATGATAAAAATTACTGCTATTAATGGTTTATCAGAATATCAAAATCAGTGTGCCAAGTTCACTGAATAAAAAAAATAAATGTAAGAGTAAACAGATTGTGCAAATATTTTGGCTTCTTTTTTATTTTTATTTTTTTGTGTGCCCAACGCAGAGGTGCAATATTGTTTTAAACAGGGTGACTGGAAAGAACTTAATTTTTCCAATTTTTATGCCAAATTTGGTGTTACTGACAAAGTATTTGCAGAGAAAATGACGGACACGCACACAGACAGACAGCCGAACACCAGGTTATAACATAGGCTCACTTTGTTAGCACAAGTGAGTCAAAAATCCCTGGTGAAAATAAACAGAGTGGACAGATTTGAGGTGTCATCACAGTCATCTGCTTGCTGGCATCTGGTTTGGTTAAAACACAGATCAATCAGTGTTGTTGGATGGGGTTGGGTCAGTTTTTTCCATGCCCATAAGTGTAGTCTACATTCTTATCAGCTCAACTGCTATTCAGGTTGTTCGATATGCGCGTTTGGTGTTAGAGAGGTTAATTTTGACATGCAGTTAACAGGTTTCGTGCTTGTTTTTGTTTATTAGGGTGGCGGTTTACTTAAGATGTAAATGATTTTTTTTTTTCCAGTAATTCATGTAGTAGTAGTGTAGGGACTGGCATTTGACTGCCAAGGCCTCACAGCCTTTTTTTTTAATGTCCCCTTCAATGTCTGTCTTCTTTTATTTGTGGGATACACATGTTTTCTTTTACACGTACTGTAATTCACTCGTCAATAAATTTTTCTTTTACATTGATCATGTCACAGAGATTTTTGAACACATTAGTATTTTGTGCAAATTTAGTTTCAATAGGTATTGCATTCCATATTTGTGCAATTCTATTAGCTAATGAATTTTTTCCTAAGGTTAGTGTTAAAGTACAGATAAAGTAGTTCAATTTTTAATTACATAGTACTGACTGAACACATTTGTGTGAGAAAAATAGGAATTTCATAAAATTGGAAAGCAAATTCCATTGATTGAATTTATTGTGTTTATAAGCTCTCCATCCCCTGTCTCTCTCAGAATTGCTTTTTGATCTCAAAGTCAAAAGTATTGGGTTGTCGGAATCTACACTTGTCAGCAAAGGGATGGCTTTGGTAGCTGAAGACCCATCTGTGGAAGCCCTGACATGGGAGGCTGAAAGTCTGCGGGAAAAAGAAAAGCTGAGTGATGCGGATAGTAAGTGGCTTAGCAGCTGGGTACATAAATAGAACACTGGTGAAAATACACTCAGCGGACAGATTTGGGGCATTGTCTGATTTTATCCCCTCCAGTTCCCCGGACACTGGCTCCATCTCTTTCTTTCAAAACTGCGCTCGCTCTCTCTCTCTCTCTCTCTCTCTCTCTCTCTCTCTCTCTCTCTCTCTCTCTCTCTCTCTCTCTCTTCCCCCCTTCACAAAGGCAATACATTCCATGATAGGAAGGTGATGTGTTGCATAAACTGTATTAAATATCTATAATACTTATGTGTGTGTGTGTGCAGTTAAAGTTTCAAGCCAGCAGTTGGAAAAAATTATACACTTACGACCTGAACCTCGACGTACGCTGAAGGGTCATCAGGGGAAAGTACTGTGCCTTGACTGGTCCTCTGACAAACGACAGATTGTCAGTTCTTCAGAGGTACAACTTTATATAGATAGATATAGATATATATAGAGAGATTGATAGATAGATATATACATACATACACACACCATGGTAAAGATTTGATCTTGGAAAGCGTGTTCAAAAAATAGTTTTGCCAGAAAATATGGATGTGCATGTGCACACAGATTTATGCATGCTTACAAGGACCTTCATGAATGCATATGCTCCATATATATATATATATATATTTATATATATATATATATATGTAACGGGGTGTCATGCTGTGCCAGGATGGCAAGGCGAGATGAGTTCTCGTAATTTGTATAGAGGGAAAGCCGTCAACAGGCAGGCAGATGCAGAGGTAAGGGGCTCAGGTGGTTTATTTCTTTTGGGGGGGATAATGCGACATGGCGAAATTCAGATTATAGCAAAGAAACCCTGAAACCAAACAATTACAACAAATAAATAACCATTCAGTCAAGAAATATACAAATAATAGAAATTCACTTAGTGTAAAGTAATATTATCAATAAAACAATTCCACCATATCAGCTTGATGGCAAATATTTAAGATTACCACAAATGATTTTAGTTTGCTTTAAAAAAAAATAAAAATAAAAAAAATCAAATGCAATTGCAATCAAGTTAAGCTGATTACAGTTTTGAATCCATTTAGTGAAGATGAACAAATCACACAGAAAAAATGTCAACTATAATAAACTGAATGACAAAACAATTCTTGAAAAGCAATAAAATCTCTTACCCAATATAATTAGTTAGATCACCAAAGAACATACCTTCTCAAAGTGACAAAGGCCGTAAGAACAAACTGCTGGTCCACATGTGGCAGAACTGGCCACATCAGAAAACAGACGTGAACTGCCAACTGACCACTTCAGAATGGAGATGTGATCACCAAAAATAAAACAGCTCACCGTTGTATTGTCAAGGTTCACATGACATAACTCGAAACGGTCCTGATAAAAAAAAAAGGGACAAAACTACTTTAAAAAATATATCTTAAAATAATGTAGAATTAACTCCCTTTGACTTAATTATACTGATTAAAACAAACTGATTATAAACAACTAATAACAGCACATGTATTCTTTAATACTTATAATAATCATTTAACTCTGCTAACATTTAATTCATAACATTATTACATACTAATAATTTCAACTCTGCTACATATATATATATATATATATGTGTGTGTATGTGTGTGTGTTTATGCATAATAAGCAGATCATACTTTTTCAGTGCACAAACACACATGCAGAGATGTGTGCACAAGCTCCTCACAAATGCACTTGCTCATACTAAAGAAACACGTATATATACATATAGCACAAACTTATAATAAAAAATTTTTAAAAGATAATTGATTCTGGTGCATAGTACATAAATATTAGAATAAAAAAGTTGTTTGAATGTCTTAGTGTACATATGGTTCTTTAACTCACTCAGTACGGCCAGTCCTCTCTTCTCCTCTACACAGACCCCTCAGATGTCCAGTGGGTATCTGAATGACCCAACCTTTAGCTTCCGTTGTCAGAATTGTGGTATTCTTTGTCAACATTCACCTCTTCAGTATAAGAGCCTTCCGCTTGCAATATTTTGATGATGGTAATTGGGCTGAAACACTGTTAACGTCGTCTCTTTCGCCGTTCGTATGGAGAGAGTTAACTCCGTGTTTTTGTCTGTTCATTTATCAGTGGGTATCTTCACAAGTAAAATGTGAGCATGACTATAAAGTACTTACGACTTAAGTACTTGATACTATTCAGTGTTCAAGAATATGGTCTTAACATTTGGTGGGACATTTTCTTCTGCAGATTCATCTGTGGTATTTCAAGAAGAATGGACTTCGAAATCAGTGGTCTGTTTGTTTTGTTCTGGAGACCTTGTTTCCCATAATTGACACATGAGCAGTTACACCACAGACATTCACTGATACAGTCATGCTGCATTTGATGTCTGTTACATTATGTTCATGCATTTATATCAACAATGTCTTTGTTTCAGGATGGACAGGTTTTGATATGGGACGCATATAAACGTAACAAGGTGCATATTGAATGGTGCAGTGGAGGAGAATCTGTACCTCTGTTTCTTTTTCTTTTCACCCACTTCCCTCAGCATGTTCACTTGTCTGGTCTGTGTCAGTATCTGTTGTTAGCTTGCTCGCTCTCTCTCGCTCTGTCTCTCTCTCACTCTCTCTCTTTCTGTGTCTTTCTCACTCTCTCTCTCTTTCTGTGTCTCTCTCACTCTCTCTCTCTCTCTGTCTCTCTCACTCTCTCTCTCTGTCTGTCTCTCTCCATATATACATTCATGCATTCTTGTTCTTCCCTTTCCCCAGTGGGGATGCCAGGGTTCTTTCAGTATAATAATAAATAGCATCCCCACCTGGAAATTCTGTGCCAGAAATGTCCTCTTATCTATTGTTATCCTAATTTCTGTCTTTTGTCTTCCTTCACTGTTGTCTCCGTTTTTTTTCTGCCTTCCCAGTCTGTTCACCTTTCTTTTTCCAAGCAGACTGTGACACTTTTTTTTCTCTCTCTCTCTCTCTTTTCCACAGTCTATGATGTACTCTCTGTGTTGTTTTGCTCTGGCGATTAGGTAGTTCAATTGTCAGCACTGGGATGGGCACTAGCTGTCTATTCTGCTGTGTTATTTGCCTACATAGCCATTTTATGGGGTTTTTTTTGCTTGGCTTTGAAGTATTGTTGTTGTTGTTTTTTTCCTTTTTTACAATTTTTTGCAAACTGGGGATAAGTGAAACAGAATGGCTGACATCCTCAGCACGGTCAAGTCTTACTTGCCCTAGGAGCTAAATGGTCAATGTCATGAACTGTGTTCTATGGGTTTGTCTTTTTTTTTTTTTTTTTTTTTTTTTACAGTGGATGTGATGATTTTGTGTTGACGTGGTTGAGCATTTGTATGGTTTACAGTCCTGATATGGCCCTGTGTGATCGGCTGGACTATAACTACAGTATAAGCAACAATAAACTATGCTCTTCCCTCTTTCCCTGTCCGTCTCTGTCCAAGACAGCGTTGGAAGTTCATCACTTCACTCCACTTTTCGCACAGCTGAAAGGCAGATGTGGAAGGCATTTTTTTTTTTTTTAAGGATAGAAGGAAAACTTGGATTGAATGTTAAAATCAGTTCTATTTCTTGGAGTTAGTGAAGAAGACGGACTGTGTGACCGTGGTCTTCCATGCTGAGTGTGTGTGTGTGTGTGCTGGTCAGGAATATTCCATAACCATGCCAACGACCTGGGTCATGGCCTGTGCCTTTGGACCAACAGGGGCTACAGTGGCGTGTGGGTAAGTGCTGCTGGTCCTCTAGCAGGCATGCCCACCATTACAGAGGGCCCATGTTTGTCCCGGAAAATTGATGAAATGGACAGGGTGTCCTGGAAATACATATCTGCTGCATGTCCTGGGGAAAAAAAATCTGACATAACATTTTTTCCTAAAGTATCTAGTGGGTATAAGTGTACTCTTAGGTGATGCTTCATTAAGAAGACACTTCATTAAGACTTACAGAAATGCTGCCAATTATTACCTTCGTGAAAAGCTGGAACTTTCCAAACAGTACTGAAGCTATTTTGTGAAAGTCCACTCGATTTTCCTCACCGGCTAAGTAACATTGGCAAGACCAATGCGCATGCAGGTAAGCACCACCTGTGTATGTTTGCTGAGATGTTCCTGAAAATAATGCCCTGTCCCTGATTCTAATGTGTGTTGCTCCTGAAAAGCAAATTTGGAGGTAGGCATGCCTGCTCTACCTTTTGTCATGCTGTCTTCTACTGCTGGCTGCAGCTTCCATGTGTACATGTTTCTGTATGGAAACTTTCACAAATGTCTTATGTATGCAAGGGTTTTGTGTTTGTCAGTGAGTGTTTGTGTGCATGATGTGAGTATATAATCCTGTTTCACTTTTCTGTGTGTAGGTATTTTTGTGTGAATTTATTCAGTCAAGTGAACAGTTAAAGGGGACCAGTACTTAGATTTCACAGCTGAGACACATATGAGGAAAAATATACATAAGACAGTATGTGTGTGTATATATATGCATGTATTGAATTCTTTCTTGTCTGAAGTGTCATTGTCAGACAGCAAAAACAAAACAAACAAAAAAGCATTGCAAGCAAGCCACTGAGAAACGACCTCATGCTGCCGCTCTTGGACTGCAGCCACCAGGGGCACACAATTACAGTCGGTTACTGGTGCATTAGAAAATGTCGGTGTCAAAATGTATGAGAGTGATGTACGGTATAGTCACCATGTGCTGGTATATACCACCTTTCTTCTTTTTTCTCAACTCTGTGAAGGGAGTGAATCCTGTCAAAACACTTTGACTTTCCTGTTTGTAGAAGGGTGTGCATGAAGTGATAAAAACAGTTGCTTGATGAAGATGTGACTGGTGTCTTAGCACGGAATCACCACAGAATTTCTGATCCTGTTTTCAGTATGTTAGAAAGGAACTATTGGGCACAGCAAATAGGAAACTTGACTACTGTAACTCTCTATTGTCTGGTTTGCCTGCTTCATCCATTCAGTCCCTTCAGCACAAACAAAACTCTGCTGCCCGACTCGTCCTCGGAAAGAAAAGATCTGAGCACATCACTCCTCTTTTGCAACATCTCCACTGGCTCCCTGTCTCACACCGAATAAAGTACAAGATCAGCACTCTATGCTACAAAGGTATTCACAAATCAGCCCCTTCCTATCTCTGTGGCTGCCTTCACCTCTACGCTCCATCTCGCTCACTACGATCAGCTTCGGATCCACTCTGTTTACGCATAACCAGATTCAAACTCTCGACTGTTGGCCGCCGTTCTTTCTCTGTCTCTGGACCTTGCAATTGGAATGAACTTCCTCTTTCGCTTCGTCAAGTCTCCACGCTCAGCTCTTTCAAGTCTGGTCTTAAAACCCAACTCTTCCCAAAATAGCCTCCCTTCCCTGCCTCTTCCTTGTCTTCAGTTTTTCCAGTTTTAGATTTATGCGTGCGTGAGAATGACTGGTGCGAAAGCGCTTTGATTTGTCTCTGCACAAGATTCAGCGCTATATAAATACCATTATTATTATTATTATTCACGATGAAAGTCCAAGGTTTTGTGCCTAATTTTCCCGGTGCTTTTTTTGTGTTCTTTAAAATGAATATTGACAATGTTTTAAGCCCTGGCATGACCCATTGTGGTCAGCTGGCCAGCAAGCAACAATGATGACAATAACAGTAAGTTTCTGAGTTTTCTGTGGCAAGCCAGACAATGTGTGTGTCAGTTCCTGTGTGATCTAATGCAGGCTACATGCAAATGTGAGGTGTGTCTGTGAGTTGTCTGATGTGTGTGTGTGTGTGAGAGGTGAGTGTATGTGTGTGAGGGGTGTGTGTGTGTGAGGGGTGGTGTGTGTGTGTGTTGACAGAGGCCTGGACAACAAGTGCACGGTCTACCCTTTCATTATGGAGGAAGACCCAGTTTCCAGGCAGAAGGTGGTGGCCACACACACCAGTTACCTCTCCTGCTGCTCCTTCACCTGCTCCGATTCTCAGGTAACCTGCTGGGAAACGGGTGTCTGTGTCAGTAGGTGGGGGTGTAGATAGA
Organism: Babylonia areolata; assembly: GCF_041734735.1. Taxonomy (NCBI): domain Eukaryota; kingdom Metazoa; phylum Mollusca; class Gastropoda; order Neogastropoda; family Buccinidae; genus Babylonia; species Babylonia areolata. The sequence continues at coordinate 8,561,573 of NC_134897.1, read as the reverse complement.
ATGTTGGTATCGTTTTCTACATGTGTAATTTTTTTTATGCCAGTTTTTTTCTTGTTGATTGTGATTATCTCTCTTTATAGTAGTACGATGCTTTAGATTTATTTTGTTAGAATTTCAGCAGTGATGACCAAAGATAATTTTCTGGTTTTAAACTGGGTAATGCAGGCTTGTTATTACTGTTGTTTGCTGTGAGTAACTTAGGGTATTTGTTAACAGTGGTGTTGTCATTACAAGGTTCAAATGCATTGTCTCATAGCTGGCAGGCAGGTAGCTGTGATTGTATTTATCATTGTTGCAGGTTAGATATGTTGCTGGAAGACAGTTTATTATGACTTGGATACAGATGTTTATGTATTACTTTCAGCTTGAAGGCAAACTGAAGTGACTATAAAACTTTCAGTTTGGTTTGAGGTTGATGTTTCAGTTGTTTTTTCCAATGAAAAATATTTTGGACTTGTGCATTTTTTCCTTCGTAGCTTAACAGACTATGTAATACAAACTGATCCAGGTGTTCAGAAAAAAGTGTGTTTTAATTTCTAACTCTTCCAAACACAAGGAAAGAGCTAATGCCGAGAACAGAAAAAAGCAATATCCAAAGATGCACAAAGACAAGATACAAAGAATCAAGGGATGAGAAATAGGTGGGGGGTGCGGGGGGGGGTGATAGGCAGGACTGTAGAATAAGGTAGAAGACTGCATGTCCCCACCCCCACAACCGGAGGGGGATGGGCGGAAAGACAACCCCATTGGGTTTTTGTAAACCTCTATGAGTGGGCTTGGAAGCCATTTGTACAACGTAATTTTGTTGTACACAATCCAAAAATTTCGTCGCTGGATGGTCCTCATTTTTACAGCTTACCACATTTTGCCAGTCAATTTCTGGATAATTAAAATCTCCAGAGACAATAACCTTGTTTTTAAAACTGTTAAATACATAGTTTATTAGTTTAATTACACTAGCATGATCCTCATAATCCGAGTTGGGAGATCTGTACACTACTCCAAAAATGATGTGCTGGTTACTACCAGGTAATGATATTTTACAAAAAATCGAAGGAGAAAAGATCCAAAAGTTCACTTGACTCCTTGTGCACATTGAATTACAACAATACTTGAACATGTGTGTGGGTGTCAGTGTACATTGACAACTTGAGTGTGGGTGTCAGTGTACATTGACAGCTTCAGTGTGGGTGTCAGTGTACATTGACAACTTCAGTGTGGGTGTCAGTGTACATTGACAGCTTCAGTGTGGGTGTCAGTGTACATTGACAGCTTCAGTGTGGGTGTCAGTGTACATTGACAGCTTCAGTGTGGGTGTCAGTGTACATTGACAACTTCAGTGTGGGTGTCAGTGTACATTGACATCTTCAGTGTGGGTGTCAGTGTACATTGACATCTTCAGTGTGGGTGTCAGTGTACATTGACATCTTCAGTGTGGGTGTCAGTGTACATTGACAACTTGAGTGTGGGTGTCAGTGTACATTGACAACTTGAGTGTGGGTGTCAGTGTACATTGACAGCTTCAGTGTGGGTGGCAGTGTACATTGACAACTTGAGTGTGGGTGTCAGTGTACATTGACAACTTGAGTGTTGGTGTCAGTGTACATTGACAGCTTCAGTGTGGGTGTCAGTGTACATTGACATCTTCAGTGTGGGTGTCAGTGTACATTGACATTTTCAGTGTGGGTGTCAGTGTACATTGACATCTTCAGTGTGGGTGTCAGTGTACATTGACAACTTGAGTGTGGGTGTCAGTGTACATTGACAGCTTCAGTGTGGGTGTCAGTGTACATTGACAGCTTCAGTGTGGGTGTCAGTGTACATTGACAACTTCAGTGTGGGTGTCAGTGTACATTGACAGCTTCAGTCTGTGTGTTTGTGTGTCCTTGTACTCTGGGCTGACAACTTCATTCCGTGTTTCTGCATCCATGACTAGTTCATACCGTGATTGTGTGTGTAGGGCTGACAGCTTCATTCCTGGATTGTGTGTGTGTGTATGGCTGATAACTTCGTCCTGCCATTTCCTGGAGCTGAATGTAACACTGTGAACTTCATTGCCTGAGTTTGTCATTCATCACTCGTTTTTTGTGACCCATTTTCGAGTATTTCCACCTCTGGCATTTTGGTGTGCAAAACATGGGGATCAGTGTTTCGGTAAGTACAACTGAATCAAAAACCATTGTAACATGGTTGTGCAGTTTTCTTTTCGTGCTGGCACAAACAAGATCACACTTCATTCCGTCTGTAGAATCCGGCACACTGGATCTTTCCAACGGACCCATCTGTCAGATTTTCTCTTTCACTTTGTGTATCCCCCCTTCTTTTCCAAGCCCCTTGCTAGGTGCATGGAATGCCCCAAAAAGCATCCCTTTTAAGACACCTTTCTAATTGGGCCAAGTTTATTTTTACATCATCTACTATAGTAGAGAAATCTATATATATCTAATTAACATTTTTACCTGTTTTATACTTTTTTCATGTATGTTTTGTACTGCCGACAAGTAAAATTGTTAATTAGAATATAAGAATATCTAACCAGAAATGGACATGTTCATCAGAAACCAATATACTCATTTGGGTACATTTATTTTGGACTTCAACATAGAAGAGTAGATGGGTAAAAATGTTAATTTTGCCAGAATCTGTATGTTTTCATAAAATGTTTAAAGATCAAGTTTAGTTTTTCCAGGCTGCATAAGGTCCACCACTGGCCTCTCAGTCTCATGGAGTATACAGACAGCTGTTTCATGTACATGCGCACCATGAACAGATCAAAAATATATTACAAAAATAAATAAATAAATAAATAAAATGAGTGTTTGAGGCAAACATTGACGGTTACTGAGTGGTTACCAAACAATAGCTGTGGTTTATCAATGTCAAAGCTGGAAGTGTGTGTGCATGAAAGCACCTGTGGCTATGTGTGGAGCTCATTACACTGGCTGCATCGTCACCACTGTTTGCCCAGAAATCAGCATCATTTCACCGTGCCCTCAACAAGAAAAATGGGCAAGTTGACAAGTGGTCCTTGATGAGGATAGTAATAATGGATACTTGTTGAGCGCTTTCCTCCCTTAAAGGGAGCTCAAACCGCTTTACATTAAATGAATGCACACACACACACACACACACACACACACACACACACACACACAAAAACAAACAAACAAACAAAAGGAAGAGGAAGAAAATGATTTAGAGCACAAAAGTGTGAAATACTCAGACTGCATATATTACATCACTTAATTACACACACACACACACAGAGTTTGCATGGCTTATAACTGAAAAATGTATGGAAGGTCTATGGATAGGTGTTTTCAAAAAGATATGTTTTCAGACACAGTCTTAAAAGATTAACTTTTTTTTTTTAGCCATTTATATCAGCGGCTTTTGTGTGTGTGTGTGTGTGTGTGAGCAGGTCCTGACAGGCAGTGGCGACAGTACCTGTGCCTTGTGGGACGTGGAGAGCTCTCAGCTGGTACAGAGCTTCCATGGGCATGCAGGCGATGTCACGAGCATCAGCGTCACACGCTCAAAGATGGGGAACACCTTTGTGTCAGGGGTAGGTCACATGCACTGCACTTTATACTGTACAACCTGTGAGGATGTCTTGAAAGAGCATTCGTGTTGTGAGCGTGAATGTGTCGGTATACATGAGGGTATGCTGTGATATGATAGGTACATTGCTGTAGCAAGTGTGGGCTTGTGTGTGTGTGTATGCATGACATGTATGTGCATGAGTGGTGTAATAGCAGATTCAAAATATGCTTGTAATGAGAACAAATTGTGCCACCCACTAGGGAAGCAATGTCTGTCAGGATTTCATTTATTGATACTTGAAAAAGGCTATAGCAAAGTGAGGCAAGGGCAGAGCAAGAAAACTTACATACATGAACTGCAGATAAACCTACATTTGGTGTCGTATGCTGTACCATGCCAAACTGATGCAGCCTAGGTCTATTGGCTTGCTCTGTTTCGCCAAAATATGTGGACTAACTCAGTAATAAGACATCTCACTATATTTGTACACATGTGTATCGGTGCACAAGCTCGTGCTTGCAAGCACACAGAACATTTTTGTTACAACACAAATGCTGCCCTGTGGCTGGGCAATAAACAGTACTGATAAATAGAAGTTGCATAATGCCCATTCTTTTTTTTTCTTTTCTTTTTCTTTTTCTTTTTTTTTTTTTTTTTATTTTTGACTCACTTGTGTAAACAAAGTGAGTCTATGTTTTAACCCAGTGTACGGTTGTGTGTGTGTGTGTGGCTGTGTGTGTGTGTGTCCGTGGTAAACTTTAACATTGACATTTTCTCTGCAAATACTTTGTCAGTTGACACCAAATTTGGCATAAAAATTTTTATTACTTGTTTACACAAGTGAGTCAAAAATTCAGTTCTTTCTTGTCATCTTGTTTAAAACAATATTGCACCTCTGGGATGAGCACAAAAAATAACAAATGAAGCCTAATTATATGCAAACTGCATTTACTGTTACATTTATATTTTTTGTATTCTCTAAACTTGGCACTTTGATCTGATATTCTGACCCAACAACAAGAGCAGTCATTATTATAATTTTTTGTTCAAACAGGAACTTCTTTTGCTAAGCATGGAAGTTTTATTTATTTTGCAAACGTTTTGGTGCAGATAGTAAAAAAGGGAAATTACTCTGTAATTAATGCTAGGGGACTTAATTCGTTTTAAACTGATCTTTCTCATCTTAAACATTACATTTTGAAATTGTACTCAATACATAAAAAGCTTGGATTTTTTTGTTTAAGTGTATCACAAGTGAGTCTTGAAGGCCTTGCCTCTCTTGTTCTTTTTTAGTTTCTCACAAATCAGGAAGACCGTGTCCCTCCTTGTGACTCGTGATGTATACAGTTCATGAAGTGTATAACATTGAAGAAAAGTGTTTCATTGAGGTATTGATATTTTGAACTTGATTTTAATTTTACACAAATTGAAACATGTGCATGAACTGGTCTTTTTACATTATTTTTTATTGTTTTCAGTTTGATTTGAAATTTCCTTAGACTGAACAAGACATGTATGGTTTTTTTCCAACATTGTTTTTAATTGACATTTAACATTGTTTTGTGTTTCATTCAACTGGTATTAACTGATGGTTAGCCCAAGAAGTGATGAGTACAGTGGTGTTTAGGAAAAGAAGTGATGAGTGCGGTGGTACTAAGGAAAAGAAGTGATGAGTGCGGTGGTACTAAGGAAAAGAAGTGATGAGTGCTGTGGTACTTAGGAAAAGAAGTGATGAGTACAGTGGTGTTTAGGAAAAGAAGTGATGAGTGCTGTGGTACTTAGGAAAAGAAGTGATGAGTACAGTGGTGTTTAGGAAAAGAAGTGATGAGTGCTGTGGTACTAAGGAAAAGAAGAAGTGATGAGTGCTGTGGTACTAAGGAAAAGAAGAAAGAAGCACTGAGTGCAGTGCCGTGCGGCGCGACCTGTGATGGAGGGGAATGAGATCCTGGGGATTGAGAGAGCACGCTGCTCTCAACACATCCCTTTGGCTCGGACCTCTCCTAAGACAGGCGGCACACATTGGCCCGTGTGTGTCAATCGGCTACCCCTTCGTGGGGCTGGGTCAAGACTGGCAGTTTAGTGGCTGACGAAGGTAACCCCCGTAGTGCTCGGCTCTCTGTCCCCGGGAGCTGGGCATGATCGGGGGGGAGCACGTTGGAGCTGGGCTGCTGGTTGTATATCCCTCCCGAAACCTGGAAGGGGTCAAGCTGGTGTTCCCTTGACCCTGGCCCCTAAGTTGGACCCCATGGTGGGTGGGTAAGGGAGGGATGAATTCACATTTTTCTTTCAACATGAATCCTAAACAAATACACCCCCCCAAACTCGGAAAAAGACGACGACAGGGAACGGACGACTCAGACTCTGAGTCGGAGGTCGTCGAGACCTCTGGTTTTTGGCCATCATGGCTAGTGATGGAGGGCGCTGATGACGACAAGCCCTTGTCAGCTCTCAGCCCCTTCGCTGTCCAGAAGGGCTTTCAGTGCCTGGCAGGATCGCTCAGATCCATCAAGAGGCTGAGGAGCGGAGCGTTTTTAGTACAGACAGAATCCAAAAGACAGACACAGCTCCTTCTGAAGGCGACCACTTTCGTGGATAGGGCAGTGAAGATTTCCCCTCACAAAGGTCTCAACTGCTCTAAGGGAGTCATCAGATGCCCGGAGTTGAAAGGTGTGTCTGAGGCCGAGATCAAGAGCGAACTGTCCTCTCAGGGAGTGACCGATGTGTACAGGGTGACGGTGAGGAAGGGGTCGGACAGAGTCCCGACCAACACTTTCTTCCTCACCTTCTGCTGCCCGGATGTCCCCAAGGACATTCGGGTCGGATACCTGCTAGTTAATGTCAGCCTGTACGTACCGTCCCCTCTGAGATGCTTTAAGTGTCAGAAATTCGGACACGTGAGAGACAGATGTAAGGAGGAAGAGGCGTGTGGCACCTGTTCGAAGGCGGCGCACCAGGGCGATTGCGTCAGTGCAGCCCTGTGTGCGAACTGCGGAGGTGGCCACCCGTCCTCATCGAAGGACTGCCCCGCCTGGAAGAAAGAAAAACAAATTCAGAAAGTCAAGACAGAACAGAAAATTTCCTTCTTTGAGGCAAGGAAACAGGTGGAGGCCGCGTCGCCTAGGACGTCGTATGCCTCTGTCGTCAGATCCGGGACGGTGGACGTCGCAGTCCAGACGACGTCCACAGGAACGCAGACGGACGACTTAACCGCCTCGTCGGAACCGTCGGCCTTGGGTGGAGGCGCTGTGTCCACCCCTTCCCATCCTGCGCGGCAGTCCTCAGGGGCTGCTGGGCGGGAGAGAAAAGCCTCGGGCGGAGGCACGTTGTCCGCCTCCCGCCCCACCCCACCCCCCGGGCCCCCTCGCCCCGCCTCTCGTCTGCCTGGCCCTCGGGCTGGCGGAAGTGGCCGGAAGCCCCCCCGCACCTCCAAAACTCAAGGAGGGGAGGGCTGCGGCCACGGCGGGATCGGGAGGGGCCGAGGTGGTGGATATTCCGACCCGGTCTGAACCCGAAAAATTTATGTCAAAGAACAAATATTCCATCCTGGCGGACCTTGAGCCACCGCAAGTGGAGGAGCAGGGGGTAGCGATGGAATAGGCTGCTGCTTTATTTATTTATTTATTTTTTTTAAAAACCTTTTTAATGGCAGTGATCCACTGGAATATCCGGGGATTCTATGCCAACTTCCAGGAACTCCAGCTGCTTTGTCGTGCTTTGAAACCTTCAGTGCTGGCACTGCAGGAGACTCTGCAAAGAGATGGCAAGGTTTTATCTCTCTCTGGTTTCAACTCCGTTTTTAAACCCGCTCAACCGAAGCAAGAGGGGTTGACGGGAGGTGTCGCTCTTTTTATTCGAAAGTCCCTTTTATACAGTACAGTTCTTTTAAGCACCCCTTTACAGGCGGTGGCAGTCAGAGTCACGCTCGAGAAAACCATCACTGTCTGCTCTCTCTACCTTCCCCCTTCCGTCCGTGTTCTGAGGCAGGACCTCATGAACCTGGTCGACCAGCTCCCACGTCCGTTTTTACTGTTGGGCGACTTCAACGGACACTCCCCGCTCTGGGGAAGTGAGATGACATCGGCCCGAGGTCTTCTCTTAGAAAACCTTCTCTCTGACATGGACTTGTGCTGTCTTAACGACAAGTCTCCCACTTACCTGCATCTGTCCTCTGGAAAGCTCTCGTGTTTAGATCTGTCGGTCTGCGATCCATCGTTGGTCCTGGACTACGAGTGGAAAGTGCACGACGATCTGCACGGGAGTGACCACTTTCCTGTCGTCCTCCGCCCCACAGATGGAGAAGGTGACTCTCTGCCTGACCGCCTGTACTACGACAAAGCAGACTGGAGTTTTTTTACCACCAAGATAAGAGCGGAGCTGCAGGAAGAAACAGTATTGAAAAGCAAGGACCCTGCTGACGCTCTGACTCGGATCGTTTTAGATTGCGCCAAAGCAGCAGTCCCATCGTCTACCTCCAAGCCTCAGGTCCCTAGAACGCCCTGGTTCAACGCGGAATGTCGGGAGGCCCGCAAGTCTCGGAAGAGAGCGCAGCGACGCGTCTTTCGGAGACCGGAGTCCGATAGCGTTCGAACCCATCAACAGCTGAGGGCGAAAGCCAGGTATGTTTTTAAAAAGAGCCAGAGGAAGTCTTGGAGAGATTTCTGCTCTTCCTTAACCTCCAACACACCCAAGAAGAAAGTGTGGAGGGTTTTAAAAAGAATTAAGGGCAAAAACGCATGCCCGACCTTCCACCATCTTAAACTTTCAGACGCTCTGGTCACAGAGAAGAAAGCAGTTGCCAATTTGCTTGCCTCCACAATAGAACAGAACTCGAGATCTGCTAACAAATTTGCTCGCTTTCTTAAAACCAAAAACCTGTCAGAAAAAACACCATGTAACTTCTTTTCCGACAACACAGAGAATTACAACCTTCCTTTCACAATGAACGAACTTAAATCTGCCCTTCAGACCTGTACGGATTCCTGTCCAGGAATGGACGAAGTCCATTATAAACTCCTAAAGCACCTTCCCCAAACCTGTCTGGACACCCTGCTTAAAGTTTATAACCACATCTGGGTCACAGGCTTCTTTCCACCCTCCTGGCGGAAAGCCCTCATAATCCCGCTGCCGAAACCGGGAAAAGACCCCTCGAACCCCTCCAACTACCGCCCAATTGCACTGACCAGCTGCGTCTGCAAACTGATGGAGAAGATGGTCAACGGTAGACTGATGTGGAAACTAGAGACCGACGGCCTTCTGGCGAAGGAACAGTGCGGTTTCCGCAAGCATCGCTCTACCGTTGACCATCTGGTTCGTCTGGAAACCACGATAAGAAATGCTTTCGTCAACAAACAACATGTGGTGGCCATATTTTTTGACCTGGAGAAAGCTTACGATACCACGTGGAAATTTGGTATTCTTTCTGACTTGCACAAGCTCGGCTTCCGAGGACACCTGCCTCAGTTTATCCACAATTTTTTACAAGACAGACAATTCCAGGTGAGAGTCGGCACCACCCTGTCCGACATTCACGAGCAGGAGCTGGGTGTCCCGCAGGGGAGCATCCTGTCGCCTGCTCTGTTCAGCATCAAAATTAATGACATCGTTCAATCCGTTCAGAAAGGATCGGACAGCTCGCTGTTCGTGGATGATTTTGCTTTATATGCAACCGGCAGCACGTACGCCAGCATCCAGCGACGGCTTCAGCTCTGCGTCAACAAAATCCAGTGTTGGGCAGAGGAGAATGGCTTCACATTTTCGTCCTCCAAAACTGAATGCATCCACTTTCATAATTTTCGCCAATTCTATCAGGACCCTGAAATCCGTCTGGGAACATCCACCATCCCGGCGGTCAAGGAAGCCAGATTTCTAGGGGTCGTCTTCGATCAGAAGCTGAATTTTCTCAGCCACATTAAACAGCTGAAAATATCTTGCCTAAAAGCCCTGAACATCATCCGAGTTGTGGCACACACGAACTGGGGTGCTGATAAGAGGACTCTCTTGCACCTCTACAGAGCCCTGGTCCGGTCCAAACTGGATTATGGAAGTGTTGTATACGGCTCGGCCAGACCGTCCTACCTGAAACTGTTGGACCCTGTACACCACCAAGGGCTCCGTCTCAGCTTGGGTGCTTTCCGCACCACCCCTGTGCACAGCCTGTATGCAGAGGCGGGGGAACCGCCTCTTTCCAACCGCAGACTGAAGCTGACCCTGAACTATTATTTGAAATTGTTTTCGGAACCTACAAACCCTGCTTACGATGCTGTATTCAACAACCCTTTCGATAAGAAATTTACAGACAACCCAAACTGCATACCTCCTCTCGGACTCCGCATTCAGCCGCACTTGGAAAATGCCGATCTGGATGTCGGTGGCATCTCAGATTTCTCTAAGTTCCCTGACAGCCCCCCGTGGACCTTTACAACACCTGAGGTCCGATTTGATCTGGCCTCGTACCGTAAGGACACCACCAGTTCTCTGGCCTACAGAACCTACTTTTCGGAACTGTGCCACAAATTCCCCACCTTTCAAGGCATCTTCACTGACGGTTCCAAGTCAGAGGACGGAGTCGCCGCATCTGCGTTCTGTCCCGCCTTTCCTGACCGGCCCTCAACAGAACACATCCTGTCTGACAGCTCGGTATACACCGCGGAACTGACTGCACTGGTCCTGGGGTTAAAAATGGTTCTCTCTTCCAAACAGAAGAGATTCATGATCTTTTCCGACTCCTTATCAGCCCTGGAGGCGATCGCCTGCAGGAATATCACTCATCCCAAACTGCTGGAATTTTATGAAACTTTTACTCTCGCAACGAAGAAAGGATACGAGGTTGTGTTGGCCTGGGTTCCCAGACATGTTGGCATTCGTGGTAACGAAAGGGCGGACCTGCTGGCCAGGAACGCTGTAAAGAAAGAATTGTCCAGATCCTTGGTACCCTATACAGACATGAAGCGGAAGGTCAATTCTTACGTTAAAGATCTTTGGCAAGAGAAATGGAACACCCAGATAGACAACAAGCTCTTCCAGATCCGTCCGGACCTGGGGGAGACCCTCCCTTCGGGGGTGAAGAACAGAAAGGAGGAATCTGTGCTGTGCAGACTGCGTACGGGGCACACTTTTTTTACTCATTCTTACTTGTTGAAGGGGGAGGAGGCCCCTCGATGCGTTCCCTGTGACGAGCCTCTCACCGTGAAACACGTGCTCCTTGACTGTTGGGATCTGCATGACGTTAGACGCAGACATTACACGGCGGTTTCTTTGAAGACTTTGTTTCGTGATGTCCCTCCGTGGGCGCTGATGGACTTCTTAAAAGAAGTGAACCTTTTTAACCAGATTTGAAGGTTTTAAACTATGGAAGTTTTTTTTTAAACTTTGGAGTGGAAAGTTTGAAGTGGTGACTCGTTTTAATTGGTTGTTTTTTTAGCCTTGTAGTAGTAATTGACGCGGCGATAGCCTTGAGATGGCCTTAGTGGTCGGCGAGGCTCTAAGCACCATAATTTCATTTCATTTCATTTCATTTCAGTAGTACTAAGGAAAAGAAGTGATGAGTGCTGTGGTACTAAGGAAAAGAAGTGATGAGTGCTGTGGTACTTAGGAAAAGAAGTGATGAGTGCTGTGGTACTTAGGAAAAGAAGAAAGAAGTGGTGAGTGTTGTGGTACTTAGGAAAAGAAGTGATGAGTGCAGTGGTACTTAGGAAAAGAAGAAAGAAGTTATGAGTGTTGTGGTACTAAGGAAAAGAAGAAAGAAGCGGTGAGTGCAGTGGTACTAAGGAAAAGAAGTGATGAGTGCTGTGGTACTAAGGAAAAGAAGTGATGAGTGCAGTGGTACTTAGGAAAAGAAGTGATGAGTGCTGTGGTACTTAGGAAAAGAAGTGATGAGTGCTGTGGTACTTAGGAAAAGAAGTGATGAGTGTTGTGGTACTTAGGAAAAGAAGAAAGAAGTGATGAGTGTTGTGGTACTTAGGAAAAGAAGAAAGAAGATGAGTGTTGTGGTACTTAGGAAAAGAAGTGATGAATGTTGTGGTACTAAGGAAAAGAAGCGGTGAGTACAGTGGTACTAAGGAAAAGAAGCGGTGAGTGCAGTGGTACTTAGGAAAAGAAGAAGTGATGAGTGCAGTGGTGTTTAGGAAAAGAAGAAAGAAGTGATGAGTGCTGTGGTACTAAGGAAAAGAAGCGGTGAGTGCAGTGGTACTAAGGAAAAGAAGTGATGTGTGCTGTGGTACTTAGGAAAAGAAGTGATGAGTGCAGTGGTACTTAGGAAAAGAAGTGATAGTGTTGTGGTACTTAGGAAAAGAAGTGATGAGTGTTGTGGTACTTAGGAAAAGAATTGATGAGTGTTGTGGTACTTAGGAAAAGAAGTGATGAGTGTTGTGGTACTTAGGAAAAGAAGAAAGAAGTGATGAGTGTTGTGGTACTTAGGAAAAGAAGAAAGAAGATGAGTGTTGTGGTACTTAGGAAAAGAAGTGATGAATGTTGTGGTACTAAGGAAAAGAAGCGGTGAGTACAGTGGTACTAAGGAAAAGAAGCGGTGAGTGCAGTGGTACTTAGGAAAAGAAGAAGTGATGAGTGCAGTGGTGTTTAGGAAAAGAAGAAAGAAGTGATGAGTGCTGTGGTACTAAGGAAAAGAAGCGGTGAGTGCAGTGGTACTAAGGAAAAGAAGTGATGTGTGCTGTGGTACTTAGGAAAAGAAGTGATGAGTGCAGTGGTACTTAGGAAAAGAAGTGATAGTGTTGTGGTACTTAGGAAAAGAAGTGAGTGTTGTGGTACTTAGGAAAAGAAGTGATGAGTGTTGTGGTACTTAGGAAAAGAAGTGATGAGTGTTGTGGTACTTAGGAAAAGAAGTGATGAGTGTTGTGGTACTTAGGAAAAGAAGAAAGAAGTGATGAGTGTTGTGGTACTTAGGAAAAGAAGAAAGAAGATGAGTGTTGTGGTACTTAGGAAAAGAAGTGATGAATGTTGTGGTACTAAGGAAAAGAAGTGGTGAGTTTCAGTTTCAGTAGCTCAAGGAGGCGTCACTGCGTTCGGACAAAACCATATACGCTACACCACATCTGCCAAGCAGATGCCTGACCAGCGTGGTGAGTACAGTGGTGCTAAGGAAAAGAAGCGGTGAGTGCAGTGGTACTTAGGAAAAGAAGAAGTGATGAGTGCAGTGGTGTTTAGGAAAAGAAGAAAGAAGTGATGAGTGCTGTGGTACTAAGGAAAAGAAGCGGTGAGTGCAGTGGTACTAAGGAAAAGAAGTGATGAGTGCTGTGGTACTAAGGAAAAGAAGTGATGAGTGCTGTGGTACTTAGGAAAAGAAGAAAGAAGCGGTGAGTGCAGTGGTACTAAGGAAAAGAAGCGGTGAGTGCAGTGGTACTAAAGAAAAGAAGTGGTGAGTGCAGTGGTACTAAGGAAAAGAAGCAGTGAGTGCAGTGGTACTTATGAAAAGAAGTGATGAGTGCAGTGGTACTAAGGAAAAGAAGTGCTGAGTGCAGTGGTACTTAGGAAAAGAAGAAAGAAGCGGTGAGTGCAGTGGTACTAAGGAAAAGAAGCAGTGAGTGCAGTGGTACTTATGAAAAGAAGAAGTGATGAGTGCAGTGGTACTTACTGTGTGGTCAGGGGTGTGACAAAGTGGCGATGGTGTGGGACATGAGGACTGGGGAGTGTGTCCGGTTGTTTGAGGGGCACACGGCCGACATCAACAGTGTCCGTTTCCACCCTGCTGGGGATGCCTTCGCCTCCGGATCCGATGACGCCACTGTGAGTGAGGCCATGTTGGCAGTTTGTTCTGGCTGTTTTGTGCTGATTTGTCCACTTTGTGTATCTGTCACTCGTGCTCCCCCCTGCTCCTTCTGTGCAGTGCATTTTTGTTGTTGAATCTTTGATTGCACGTTTATACACTTTCTACTCCATAAGTGCAGCTGCACTGCAGTGTCTGTGGACCAGCTCTGCAACAGCTAAATGCACTGGTGAAGCCATGCCTCTCGCACAGAATGCACACATCAAAAACATGTTCAGTCCCCTTGAAAATCAGTAAAACAATCTTGAGGCTAAAGCCAAGAAGCTGAAAATACCTAGAGAGAATGCATTTGATTGAGAAAGCAAAAATGAATGTGTCCACAGCAGTACATAAATATCTTTATTCAGTCTAAGGGAAGCAGCTGGGTGTTATGCGTGAATCAGTATTTGGGGTAGAAAATGATGCCCTCGCTAACACAAAAAAGAAAGGAGCAGAAGTAGTTCTGCAAGATGCGGGACACCTAGTTCAGCAAGAAGGCAGATGAAATCCAGGGCTACGTAGACACCCATGACACAAAAGTGCTTCTACAATGTGCTTAAGGCTGTATATGGACCCCAGTCCTGCGGCTCCCACCCCTCCTCAACACAGATGGGACGCAGCTGCTGACAGAGAAGAAGCAGTTTCTGGAGCAGTGGGCTGAGTGCTTCAACAACATCCTCTACCGTCCGGCCAACAGCAACGAGGTCATTGCTCGCCTGCCCCAGTTAGAGATCAACAAGGACCTTGACACTCTCCCCACCGATGTTGAAGTCAGAAAGGCAGTGAAACAACTCTCCTGTGCAAAGCGCCAGGATCCGATGCAGTCCCTGCTGAGCAGGAGGCCCTGCCATGATGCTAAAGCTGATGGAACGAGGGACAGATCCCACAACAGCTGAAAGATCAATCACAGAGGCATCTCCCTCTTGTCTGTTGCTGGGAGTTTCTGGCCCGTGTCCTGCTCAACCGCCTTCTCCCAACATCTTGAGCAAGGTCTCCTCCCAGAAAGCCAGTGTGGCTTCTGTTCTGAAAGTGGGACTGCAGACCTGATTTTTGCTGCACGCCAACTCCAGGAAATATGCTAGGAGCAACACAGCGACCTCTTCATGACCTTTGGCGATCTGACCAAGGCTTTCGATACAGTCAGCAGAGAAGACTTATGGAAGACCATGGAGAAGTTTGGCTGCCCCAGCAAGTTCATCACAATTGTCCAGCAGTTCCACGACAGCATGACAGTGAAAGTTCTGGATGACAGAGATGAGTCAAAGGCCTTTCCAGTGACAAATGGCATCAAACAATGCTGCATTTTCACCCTGACTCTGTTCAATATGGTATTCTCTGCCATGCTGACAGATGCCTTTCAGGACTGTGAAGAAGGAATCCACGTCGAGTACAGGACTGATGGGAGATTGTTCAACCTCAAGTGCCTGGAGGCTGTTAAAATAGTGAAAGAGACTGTCATCAGAGACTTCTTGTTTGTTGATGACTGTGCACTCAGCGCCAGCACAGATTAGAAGATGCAGTGTGAAATGGACTGCATCTCACAACCCATGACCACATCGGTCTCACCATCAGCACCAAAAAGACTGAAGTTATTTACCAGCCTGCCCAAGGAAAGTCATACCAGGAGCCACACATCACAGTGAAGGGGCAGAACCTTCAGGCAGTCAACTTCATCTACCTGGGCAGCACGCTGTCTTGCACAGTGAACATAGAGGTCAACAACAGGATTGTCAAAGCCATCGCTGCCTTTGGGAGACTGTGAGAACGTCTGGGAGCAGAGAGGACAGGGCTACCACCAAGCTGAAGTTCTACTTTGCAGTGGTCCTTACCACCTTCCTTTATGCCAGTGAGTCCTGGACTGTCTACAGCAGACACGCCAAACAGCTGATCGCTTCCACCTGACCTGGCTTCTCAGACTCCTCCACATCAGGTGCAGGACAAAGTCCCAGATGCGGAAGTCTTGGAACGAGCTGGCCTCTGCAGCTTCTACACCCTCCTGCAGACAGCCCAAGCCAGATGGGCTGGACATGTGGTGGTCAGAATGCCAGACAGTTGACTGCCAAAGCAGCTGCTGTACAGAGAACCGTGTCAGGGCAAGTGCTCAGTTGGAGGGCAGAAGAAACGCTACAAAGACTGCCTCAAAGCGTCCTTCAAAGACCTGGGCATCTACATAAACACATTGGAGACGCTTGGTGTAGACCGTCCAGCTTGGTACAGCAAGATCACCACACAAGCCCGTGCAGCTGAAGCCAGGCGCATCCCCGATGTGCAACGAAAGTGTGCTTTGTGCAATGCCCGAGCAACATCCACTGCCACGACAGCACCCACTCACTGTGTCCCACATGTGGGCGAGCCTTCAGGGCCTGGATTGTCCTCATCAGTCACCTCCAGACCCACAGCCACCGATCTTCCATCTGATATTTGAAGCCTTGGTCATCTTCAAATCCGAAGGACAAACATCACAGTTATATCTTTATTTAGTCCAAGGGAAGGAACCGGGTGTTTGGCATAAATCAGTACTAGGGGTAGAAAATGTTATCTGATGTTATATAGTGATGAGGTAGGAGGCCTCTTCAGATAGAATTGAAATAAGTCTGTAGATTGGCTAATGTCATTGCTGTAAAATCTTTCTGTAGGTAGATTCAGCACATAAGTATAATGATTTGAAGATGACCATGGCTTAAAAAATCAGATGGAAGATTGGTGGCTGGGGGTCCAGAGGTGACTGATGAGGAGAGTCTGGACGCACAGCATGCTTTTGTTGCATTCAGTGATACGCCTGGCTTCAGCTGCACAGGTTCCTGTGGTGATCTTGCTGCGCCAAGCTGGACAGTCTAGGGCAAGCGTCTCCCATGTGTTGATGTCGACACCCAGGTCTTTGAAGGGCGCTTTGAGGCAGTCTTTGTAGCGTTTCCTCTGCCCTCCAACTGAGTGTGGACTGTCTGGCATTCTGACCACATGTCCAACCCACCTGGCTTTGGCTTTCTGCAGGAAGATGTAGACACTGCAGAGGCCAGCTCGTTGCAGAACTTCAGACATGATTACAATACAGACCACACAAGACATGTACACTCACAGCATAAAGTAACATTGAGGCCTACATCACCAACAAAACTGTCCCCTAAACTTGTAATATTTGGTAGGCTGTCAAGGCCTGACCACCACCATGCTGAGCTCATGAACAGGTCAGGACTGTGCCTGTTGATTTGAAGCAGATGCATGGAAAAAAAATGGATCAGTCTGCCCACTCAGGTGCCCCCTTGAAACTGAAATTAGCGATATGAAGGTGTGTAACTGAATGGGATGGGAGAGAGATGTAATGAAGTAGATTCCATATTGTTTTGTCACTGCAAATTTCTTGGCATAAAATTCCTTGTCCTTGTGAAGAGGTGTTGAGAAGTGGTGTCTGGACATAATTTTGTATATATTAACCCTTGCAGGCCTTCTGCCTGTGCAGCCCTCCCAGCCTGGCTGCATCAACAGGGAGGGGTGCTTCACTTCAGACACAATTTTATTCCAACTGTTCAATCAGTAGCTACCAAATTTTACATAATCATTGAAATATCATTTTGACACAAGTTGCTGGTCTCAAGACAAGGGATGCAATAGTTTACTTGTAACTTAAATTAGAAACAGAATGATAATGCTGTAGGCTATCTTCTTGATTCAAATGTCCGCTACTTTCTCCAGACTGGTTGCTGATTTCATCTCTTTCACTTTGCCAAGAATTTTCGGATGAATTTTAAGTCAGATCATCATTATCTGGGTTGGATTTGCTGCCATGGATTTGCTGCCAGAGTCTGTCTTAACTTCCATCTGAGCACCTCCTCTGCAGTGTTGTTGTCTCGTTCGTCATTTATCAGATGGATTCCCCCATCTCCTCGACAAAGGCGGCAGTACGTCGCAGGTCCTCCAGTCCTCCGTAGAGCTTCCGGGCCACTGGGATTGGGTCGGGCCAGTTTTTCTCTTGGAGCGCTTGGTGGAGCGGGCAGGACTGCAGCAGATGTTCTGTTGTCTGGCTGCCTGTTCGGCAAGGGCACTGCTCTGTGTCACCGATACGGAGTTTAATGTATAGGAGGTGTTTCAGGCGATTGTGGCCTGTCCTGAGCCTGAAAATGGCCACCTGCTCTTGATGAGTCAGCAGGTAGTACGGGTCTGCTCTGTCGTGGCATGGATGCTGCTGCTTCCACTTGTTCTGCAGCTTGGCCTAAATGATGGTCCTGGATTCAGAGTAGCTGGTAGACCTGTCCGTCTGCTCTTTCGTAGTGCCTTCCTTTGCCAGGGAGTCAGCAGTCTCATTGCCAAACATGTTGCAGTGGGAGGGAATCCACTGCAGGGTGACTGTGTGACTTGTGCAGAGGGAGGCGACAGAGGACAGATCGTTGAGTTCTGGATCTCTGTTGGACCAAAGGGCCTGCAAGATGGACAGGGCATTGGTCAGGAAGACAACGTTGTGCAGTAAGCCTTTGATATTTTGCCTATTGATGCAGAAAACCGGATAAAAAACACTAACCATTGGAATTCGGAGCAAAACTTTGTGTGCCTGTGAGGAAGGAAGTTAAGTTCCACTTACTTCCCTTCCCTTGAAGTTTAATGCGTAACAGTGAGCTGACAAACTGGTTGAAGTAAATGGGTTTCTTTGCCTGAGTACTTGACAGGCTGATGTGGAGAATGGCCATCAGCGCCACCCACGTAGCAGGCAGGTGCAGAGTTAGATGAGTTAAGCCTTCCAGATGCTTTTTTTTTTTTTTTTTCAGACATTGTTTTGTTCATTTGTTTGTTTCTTTGATAACATTAATAGGCTTCTTTAGTGATTAGTATATATATATATTTTCAACAATTATTTCTGTATTGCCGTTGTGCACGCCAGTCTGTCTGTGGTCGTGGTTATGCGCATGCACACATTGATACACACGTGTGCCTGTTGGCAGGTCCGACTGTTTGACTTGCGGGCTGATGGTGAGGTGATCTGCTTTGGCAAGGATAGCATCATCTTTCCCTGTAATGCTGTGGACTTCTCTGTCAGTGGTGGGTCCTGCTTCACAGTGAAGCACACACACACACACACAGGGCGTGTACATGTATAGATTATTCTTTTGATTTGAAACAGACAAAAGAAAGGGAAGACAAAGCGCCACACTGGGAGGAAGGGAAAGAGAAAGAAAGGGATTCAGAGAGAGAGGAGCAGAATAAAGGAGAGGGCATATGGCAAGAAGAATTACATAATGGCATGTTATGAATAACAATGATCATAATAATAATTGTGTTTTTGTTTGTTTTTCCTGTTTACCATCATCTGCATAGTTTGAATGAATGATGATGATCTGGATACTTATATAGTGCATATCCTCGGTCAGAGACCAAGCTCTAAGCGCTTTACAAACATGGGGTCATTTGCACAACAGGCTGCCTGCCCGTTTACTTGAACCAGTTTGTCAGCTCACTGTTTCCTGTG
The DNA here is from genome assembly GCF_041734735.1 of Babylonia areolata. Lineage (NCBI taxonomy): Eukaryota > Metazoa > Mollusca > Gastropoda > Neogastropoda > Buccinidae > Babylonia > Babylonia areolata. The sequence continues at coordinate 8,542,818 of NC_134897.1, read as the reverse complement.
TCAGTCAATCAGATTTCAGGCACGCACACATACACACTCAGACAGACATGTAATGATTTTGAATGATTATTCATTGCTTAGAATGTTTTCGGAAATTTTAAACTCCAGTCCTGTTGGTATCCTCTTTTGATGTATTACAATTAATGTTGTTATTTATATTTACATTGTTGTAGGTTAATACTTGTTGATATGCATATACATATTCTCTCTTCCCCTCCCCCCCACCCCCACCATGACATCTCATTCAATACACACCACAATCTCTTTAGACTTTTTCTTATAATAATCTACCTTCCCTCTGATACATAACATGAACACTTTTTTACACTTATATTCACATGCACTCCCTTTCCTTTATCCACTACTTAACTCCTTTCCGTCTAGAAACACTTACAGTGAATAGACGTTAAACTGAAGATAACAGACATGTAACATTCAGGGTGTATGACTGTTTTGCTTATTTGCCCCACCATGTAGGCAGCTATGCTCTGTTTTCGGGGATCTTCTTGTTCCCATAACCCACCGAACGCTGACATTGTCATTTTCCAGGTGCTACCAGTAAAGTCCTAGTTAAGCAATGTATTGCTGGGTCAGCAGACAGGAACACACAGATATGCAGAAGCAAAGCATATGTACATATAAACGCAGACAAACATCATGTTTGATTTAATCATACTGAATAAATTGTTGATTTTCACTGTGAAGCTATCCCAACTGAAACAAGTACACGCACTCTGACAATGACACATGCACATGAATGCATTTGTACACATACACGCATCCCCCCCCCCCCCCCTCCAGTCACAGAGAAAACCACAGCCACACCCCATGTACCCCCTGCTTGTGCAGGACGTCTGTTGTTCTGCGGCTACAGCGACCACACAGTCGGCATGTGGGACAGCCTGAAGCTGACCCGATCTGAGGTGCTGTATGGCCACGACAGCCGGGTCAGCTGTCTGAGAGTGTCACCAGATGGCACCGCCCTCTGCACCGGCAGCTGGGACTACACCATCAAGGTGAGAACCTACCCTGCCTGCTGTTTCCTGGCTAGCTTTCACTCTGACTTTAGCGACAGACGTGGGTATGAATGAAAGTGTGACCCGCTTGTGAGGACTTGGGCAGGGGTCTGGTCCCTGTCCTGTGCTAACTACTACCCTGCCCAAGCAAAGAAATGGGAAGTAGCTGTGGCTGGTTGCCTGTTTCAGGATGTTACCTCTTCTGAACACACTGTTGATATCTCTGTGTGTACTTAATTTGATTGTTTTTCCTTCTTCTTCTTCCCAGTCTGAAGCTGCTATGTTCTAGGCCATGATGTAAAGATTAATGACAAATATTTGTGGTAGTTATTTCAGCAAATAACAAAAAACTGACAAACCCGATTGAGACAGAATGGGGGGGTGTCACCAAGCATAAACGTTGAAGGTTTTACCACACTTAGTACTGCCAGTTAGCTCCCCTGAGTTACCCCACAGACGACCTATTGGTATGAGTAAGAAGTAAAATCGCCAAAAAAAACCAAATGTTAGAATTTATTAACTGAAAACTTCAAAACTGATTAGTAACATGAGTTTGTTGGGGACGGGGACAAGATATAAAACTTTCTCCCTTCTTATGCCATCATACCGTGAGATGATGAAAGTATCCATATTTTTTGTTCGAAATTTGAACACGCTGATGACTCGCAAATGAATCCAGGAAAGCACAAAAAGTTGGAAACAAATTAGATTCAGAACACTGTATAGCCAGGATGGGCCCCCTTCATCTAATTCTGTTGTCTGCCTTGTGATTGAGACGTAACTGGGTCAGACACCATTGTTGACAGGCACTGTTCATTTGAACCAGTCACTGCAAAACTAACTCTCCTGTTCATGAGCACAGCAACACACACTGCATTTATTGGTCGCAGTGGAGAGTGGAAAGGTCAGTTAAGATATTCTTAGTTTATGACATCATTAGGCAGATTAGGTGCTGGTCCAAAAAATGAAAACTATCTGAGGCCCAGATGGGGATCTGTTGTCTGAAATGGATGTTAACAGGAGAACCTGGATTGGGCCCCTTCATCCAGAGTGAGTTACCACATGTGTAATCTGTGTGTGTGCAGTTTATTTTGTTGAACACAATTGCCGCAGATCTTGGTGTAGTGTGATTGGAAAACTTTATGCTGGAAACACAAAGATGAACAGCCAGATACAGGATAATGGTGCTTAACTTGAAAGATATATATATATATATATGCTATGATCAGAAGGACGCTGCCTCATGTGACAGTGTTTGGGACAAGATACGTTTAGTCTTAGTACTGAAAATTGGTAGCTCATTGAAGAGTATGCACTTCAGGGATGATCATATACAGCCTTTGGTGTATACTGTGAAAATGAAATAGAAATAAGTTGAAGCGTAAAGAAAAAAGTTGTTCTCTCTCAATTCCCTTGATGTTAGCAGTATTTGTTTGTTTTTTGTCATTTTTTTCAGAGTTTTTTGTTTGCTTTTAACTCTCTCCATAAGAACGACGAAAGAGACAACGTTAACAGCGTTTCACCCCAATTACCATCATCAAAATAGTGCAAGCGGAAGGCTCTTATACTGAAGAGGTGAATGTTGACAAAGAATACCACAATTCTGACGACGGAAGCTAAAGGTTGGGTCATTGAGGCACCCACTGGACATCCAAGGGGTCTGTGTAGAGGAGAAGAGAGGACTGGCCGTACTGAGTGAGTTAAATCTTAGGGGAGGAAAAGCGTGAGGAGAAAGTGAGGACACAGGGCAGTAGTTTTGTGTGCCTGTTTCAGGTGTGGGCCTGAGCAGACAGGAGGAGTTGGCATGGCACACAGTGACGCCCAGCCGTTGCTCCACACAGGAAGGAAGGACCCCCCACTGACCTGTGACAAGGGCATGGACAGCATCACAGGCAGCCTGCAGCTCTTGTCTTCACGGCTGTCTACAGCAGGCAGCACTGCACCTCCTGTCTTCACGGCTGTCTACAGCAGGCAGCACTGCACCTCCTGTCTTCACGGCTGTCTGCAGCAGGCAGCACTGCACCTCTTGTCTTCACGGCTGTCGACAGCGGGCAGCACTGTACCTCTTGTCTTCACGGCTGTCGACAGCAGGCAGCACTGCACCTCTTGTCTTCACGGCTGTCGACAGCAGGCAGCACTGCACCTCTTGTCTTCACGGCTGTCTACAGCGGGCAGCACTGCACCTCTTGTCTTCACGGCTGTCGACAGCGGGCAGCACTGCACCTCTTGTCTTCACGGCTGTCGACAGCGGGCAGCACTGCACCTCTTGTCTTCACGGCTGTCGACAGCAGGCAGCACTGCCCCTCTTGTCTTCACGGCTGTCGACAGCAGGCAGCACTGCACCTCTTGTCTTCACGGCTGTCGACAGCAGGCAGCACTGCACCTCTTGTCTTCACGACTGTCTACAGCAGGCAGCACTGCACCTCTTGTCTTCACGACTGTCTACAGCAGGCAGCACTGCACCTCTTGTCTTCACAGCTGTCTACAGCAGGCAGCACTGCACCTCTTGTCTTCACGGCTGTCTACAGCAGGCAGCACTGCACCTCTTGTCTTCACGACTGTCTACAGCAGGCAGCACTGCACCTCTTGTCTTCACGACTGTCTACAGCAGGCAGCACTGCACCTCTTGTCTTCACGACTGTCTACAGCAGGCAGCACTGCACCTCTTGTCTTCACGACTGTATACAGCAGGCAGCACTGCACCTCTTGTCTTCACGACTGTCTACAGCAGGCAGCACTGCACCTCTTGTCTTCACGGCTGTCTACAGCAGGCAGCACTGCACCTCTTGTCTTCACGGCTGTCTACAGCAGGCAGCACTGCACCTCTTGTCTTCACGACTGTCTACAGCAGGCAGCACTGCACCTCTTGTCTTCACGACTGTCTACAGCAGGCAGCACTGCACCTCTTGTCTTCACGACTGTCTACAGCAGGCAGCACTGCACCTCTTGTCTTCACGACTGTCTACAGCAGGCAGCACTGCACCTCTTGTCTTCACGACTGTCTACAGCAGGCAGCACTGCACCTCTTGTCTTCACGGCTGTCTACAGCAGGCAGCACTGCACCTCTTGTCTTCACGGCTGTCTACAGCAGGCAGCACTGCACCTCTTGTCTTCACGGCTGTCTACAGCAGGCAGCACTGCACCTCTTGTCTTCAGACAGTGTGTCTGGACAGAAGTGGGTGGGGCACAGGCTTGGTTTACAATGTGGTGGTTTTGTCCTTGTCGTGCCCGAGTCTGTGGGTGTCAGTGTGTCATCCAGGAGCAAGTCAAAAAGTGAATTTTTCTTTTGTAAAACGGGCAAGTCAAAAAGTGAATGTTTCTTTTGTAAAACGGACAAGTCAAAAAGTGAATACTTCTTTGATAAAACGGGTAAGTCAAAAAGTGAATACTTCATTGATAAAACAGGCAAGTCAAAAAGTGAATGTTTCTTTTGTAAAACAGACCAGTCAAAAAGTGAATGTTTCTTTGATGAAACAGGCAAGTCAAAAAGTGAATGCTTCTTTGATAAAACAGGCAAGTCAAAAAGTGATGCTTCTTTGATAAAAACAGGCAAGTGAATACGTCTTTGATGAAACAGGCAAGTCAATTAAGTGAATGGTTCTTTGATAAAACGGGCAAGTCAAAAAGTGATGCTGCTTTGATGAAACAAAGTCAAAAAGTGAATACTTCATTGATAAAACAGGCAAGTCAAAAAGTGAATGTTTCTTTTGTAAAACGGACAAATCAATAAGTGAATGTTTCTTTGATTAAAAAAAAGGCAAGTTAAAAAGTGAATACTTCTTTGATAAAACAGGCAAGTCAAAAAGTGATGCTTCTTTGATAAAACATGCAAGTCAAAAGGTGAATACTTCTTTGATGAGGTGAATACTTCTTTGATGAAACAGGCAAGTCAAAAAGTGAATGTTTCTTTTGTAAAACAGACCAGTCAGAAAGTGATGCTTCTTTGATAAAACAAAGTCAAAAGTGAATACTTCTTTGATGAAACAGGCAAGTCAAAAAGTGAATGTTTCTTTTGTAAAACAGACCAGTCAAAAAGTGAATGTTTCTTTGATGAAACAGGCAAGTCAAAAAGTGAATGCTTCTTTGATAAAACAGGCAAATCAAAAAGTGATGCTTCTTTGATAAAACAGGCAAGTCAAAAAGTAAATTTTCTTTTGTAAAATGGACCAGTCAAAAAGTGAATGTTTCTGTGATAAAACAGGCAAGTCAAAAGTGAATGTTTCATTGATAAAACAGGCAAGTCAAAAAGTGAATGCTGCTTGGATAAAACAGGCAAGTCAAAAAGTGAATACTACTTTGATAAAACAGGCATGTCAAAAAGTGAAAACTTCATTGATAAAACCGGCAAGTCAAAAAGTGAATGTTTCTTTGATAAAACAGGCAAGCCAGTTAAGTGGATGTTTCTTTGATAAAACAGGCAAGTCAGTTAAGTGGATGTTTCTTTGATAAAACAGGCAGGTCAGTAAGTGAATGTTTCTTTGATAAAACAGGCAAGTCAATTAAGTGAATGGTTCTTTGATAAAACCGGCAAGTCAATAAGTGAATGTTTCTTTGATAAAACAGGCAAGTCAATTAAGTGAATGTTTCTTTGATAAAACAGGCAAGTCTATTAAATGAATGTTTCTTTGATAAAACAGGCAAGTCAATTGAGTGAATGGTTCTTTGATAAAACAGGCAAGTCAGTTAAGTGAATGGTTCTTTGATAAAACAGGCAAGTCAATTGAGTGAATGTTTCTTTGATGAAACAGGCAAGTAAAAAAAAAAATAAAAAAAAGTGAGTACATTTCACAGAATAAACATGTTGAAAAGTGAATGTTTTTCATGCCAGTTAATGCTTGACAAGCATGATATAGTCTGAATGGTGAATAAGATCATCATTTTGTTGTTGTTTTTTTACAATGGACACAAATACTTAACATGAATCATACCTTGATGTTTCGTGCCATGCACCCTCTTTGTCTTGATCAGTGTCCTGCAGAGGGCACCACTGGGTCAGCATCACTTGTTAAACCTTGCACTATATCTAAAAATGTAGGCACTGATGCAACAGACATCCCTGGTATATGGCACACTCAGAGATGGCATCTGTTAAAATTTCGCCATAATTTGTAACGCTCGATCGCAGTTTGTTTGACGTTACACATCAAAATTGTACTGATGAGTTCATTTTCGACTACATAGCATGGTCACATGCTTTGCTTTGGAAACATTGCCCAAATGCTATAGACCTACTGACCACGAGGCCAGGGCAGTCACTTCTATCCTTGGTCTGTCTTGATGCTCAGCTAATCACGTGCATGTTTACATTGAAACGGCATCGAGTGGACCAGTCAGCTTAATCGTTTCCCTGAACAAGAGAGAACATGGCTAAATCAAATTGCATCTCAGTCAAACAGCGCCTGTGCTCAGTGGATTAACCCTTTCGCTGCCAGGAGAATAAGATTTAAGTGAAATCTATTTGCCAGGGTTTTTTCACAAAAAACGGGTATAAATTTTCCAAAAATTCTGTGCTCTTTGTTATTGGAGAAAAACCCATAAAAGTATATATTTTCTGAAAGGTAAATGAATAAAGAATACAAAACACATGCTATTTTCCCATTTTATATATTTTTAGTGACATGTTGTTGTTTTGAAATCAGTGTTTTGTTTTTTGTCACATTTTCAACTTGTTCATTACAAACATTAGTCAGGTAATTTGCACAAAAACATCATATTTTCTGGACAAATGGATATCTGCAAACACAAAATCATACTAGAACAACCACAATATATATATTTTTTTAAAGAAATAGATACACAATACATTGTGACTTCTCCAAGTGATAAGATGGATGTGAGGCCACGCCCCCTCAGTCTCCACCCCCCCCCCCCCCTCCTCCTCACCCCTCTCACACGGTCACTTGATTCAGTTCTCATCAGACCGCGTTGGCTGCGTGCCAAGAATATCGCTCTGCTGCTAATTCCGTCATCTGTCGTCTGCTAACAGCTGTACAGCTGACATCACTCACTGACAGTTGCATCTTGGCCACTCTCTTGATTGCTCCCTTTATTTTCTATCAGATCGTCCTATAAATGTTCATCTCTATCTTCTCCTTCGAATTTACGCTTCAGTTCTTTCTGAGCATCAGCTAAAGAAAGAAATCATTTTTGATTTAGTTCGTCACGATCGCATGTCTTGAGCACGGCGTCAGTCCGACATTTTGTTGAGAGAGCGAGGAGAGAAGTCAGGCAAACACTTGGACAGTGACCCAACCAAAACGTTCAAATAAAGGACTGCTTCATGACGTAGATGGGGTTTCTAGCTATGAATAGAATCTAGAGAGATTCCCCAGGCTAAAGCTACCACTATTTTTGCCAAGGAAGTGAATGCAAACCAGGGAAAAGTCAGAATATTTCGATGACGAGTTATCTCGTCATGCAGGCAGCCTAGGGGTTAAGCTATGGAGTGCAAGGAAGGAACGAGTGTTTGTACGCCTTGTAGGTGAAATGGACGTTTGCTGGTGCGGTCCGGAGTCGAGTGTTCCAAATTTCCTGATTGTTCCTGCAAACACTTGACAGGGGTTGGCATCTCTGCACACTTCTTCTGTCCCCTAGAGCAAATAAGACAGACAAAAGAAAAATGACTGCCTCTTATGATTTATTAATAAGCATTCACTTTTTGACATTTTGTGTTCCATCATCACAGCTAAAGCCAGTTCATAAGGTCTTCAATCTTCACTTGTTGAGTCTTACTACAAAGCTGTAGAAGGAACAGTTATTTGTGTGATTGATGTATTGGTGCTTGTGGAACAATCATCTTGTGTTGGGGAAAAGTTATGTGAACAACTCGAGTACATGTAGTCTGATTTGGTTTTTGTTTGTTCAGGACATATTTTATTCTTCTGTGCCATCTCTGTGGAATTACCTTAATGCTGCTCTGCTCTGCTCAAATACTTGTCAGAATATCAGCCCTGTGTTGATTTTGGTTGGGGGGCGGGGGGGGGGGGGGGGTTATTGATGAAGAAGATACGTTACCAGTATTTTATTTTCTCTTAGTGTTGTGTTGTAGAGGGTGTATTTTTCACAGTGCTATAACATTAGTATACTAAACAAATGTAATGTGTACTTTCTTGCCTGTCATTGCTGGATCTGATAGTAGTTTTCTGTATTTAGTTTTTTGTTTCTTTGAGGTTAACTTGGGGAAATCTCTTCAAATATTGAGGGATTCTCTTGTAACATTGGAGGAATGTCTTTGAACTTGCAGAGAATCTCTTGAAACATTGGCGAAATCTCTGGACAGAAAATTCATGTTTATTTTACAATTGCTTGTTACATTGTTGGTGCTGTTTTCAGTTTCTCTTGTTGTTGAAATAAGTATGTTATGAGGTTGTGGCGTCATTATCGCTGTGATCTTTACAATGCTTTAAGATCTTTCTTGACCACAGCTGACTTTGTTTGGAGCTTGTACTTAAAACTAAATGTTGGTGTCATATAATATACCATGTCTCATCAGTACAATGCAGGCCTATCGGTTTGCTCTGCAGGCCCAATTTCATGGCTAACTGTGATATGGCTGGGCCTTGTCGATGAAACCTTGTATGGTGACTGTCTCGTAAGGTCTCACCATTCTGAACTTCTCTCAGAGCGTATCAAAGCGGCTCAGTTCTTGTTCTTGGTCTTTTGTCTCTCCCTCAGTGCCAGGCAACGTAGGGCCAGGTACCATGGTGACCAACAGGCATTACGCTGCAAGTACTGGGTGCAATGCTGTTTCTGGCATTCTTCGCCTACTTTGTCCAGGAAATTGGTCCCCAGCAGAAAGGGAGTCTTCTCACTGTACTTGGTAGTAGGCACCGCCAGTAAAAGGCAGGGCTGGGGGCTTGGTGCCGAGTCCAGGTACTACCAAGTCAGCTTTGACAAATCCAGTGTATGGAAGAGTGTTGCCATCAGCACACTCAACAGACCCTTGATGTCCTGAAGTTCAAGGTGAGGGACGTGGGTACTAAAGTGCTCGCTCACTGTCAAGACTCAAGATCCAGTGTCCAGAAGCGCCACTGATTCTATTTCCACTGCATGGACACTTGCCTCACTGGCAGTTCCGACTAGGTCACTGGTGTCCTTGTCTTGCTGTGCAAATTGTTGCATGCATGGCAGGATAAAGGAGGCTCCTAGTAATCATGTAGACTGAGCACAGTCCATGTGGTTATTACTGTTTGGTAGCCAGTTTTATTCTATTTCCATGGCAACCAGTAATGCTAAGGACTTGATTTCACCATTTTTCATGACTTAACCAAATTCATTGCTGACAAAAAAAGATTAAACAAGAGAAGGGTAAGGGAAAATGTGAGCAGTTGTGAATGTCTTGTTCTTAAAATGTTTTTCAGTGCAATCTGTGAAAAGGACCTATTTAAATGTTGTCTTTATTATTTTTATGAGCAGATGTGTGAGCTATTTTCTTGGAAATCAAACATTTCATTTAAAAGGTAAGTTATTTGAGCAGATGTGTGATAATTTTCTTGAATGTGAAATGTTTCAGTGTTGTCACTTCATTTATCATTTCATTTAAAATGTAAGTTATTTTATGAGCACATGTGTGATGATTATTTTCTTGGATATGAAACGTTTCAGTGGTATTTAAAATGTTAGTTGATAGCTTTGTTCTAGAAATGATGTTTTTGCATGTCATGTAGTAAAAAATATGTACTACTGCATGCACCACCACCACCAATACAGATGTTCAGGGAGAGGATGGGACAAATGGCATGTGTTGAGTTTAAGGGATTGGGTAAGGTTGTGTTCGTATTGAACATGGACAAAACAGCACTGGACAGTTTGAATAATAGTGCAACTCTCCAACTTTCAGATCTAACGTCCTAGCAAACTGTGCTTGTTGTGAATTAGAATCTATCTTGATTTGATCAAAACAACATATTTCAATCCCTGATGTAAATAACATATGATAAGCTATTCTGAAACAATACAGAAATAAAGTAACAATAAGAGTTAATGAGCGATAGTAAAACTTAAGATCTCAATTCTTTTTAGACATTTTGCCATGCTGCTGCAACCATGTCTCTTGGAATGGCTTTTGACAGTTTGTTTTTGTCAGGGAAATATTTTACCAACCATGTTTCTTGGAATGGCTTTTGACAGTTTGTTTTTGTCAGGGAAATATTTTACAGCAAGTATCAAAATCCCTAAAAAGTTCAGAACCTTGAATGGATGGATGGACAAGTCATGCTAGGTTGTCTGTTGTGAATGAACTCTTTTCATATGACCAGTTAGAGAACAAAGAGTGATTTGCTGTGCACGTTTCTCTGCTGTCCATACCCACAACAGTTGTCATCCGTGTTGAGTAATGAATGCACCCTAAGACTGAATTTCAGTTACTTCAGGTGCTTGTCTATTTCAATAATTGTTTACAAAGTTCAGTACAAACTTTTCTTTGTTAACTGTTACCTGTGGATATGCAAAACATTGTTTTGAAAATAACTTGTTGCATTTTTTGGTTGTTAGTCGTTATTGTTAATGCATGCGTGTTCAACTTACTCTTGCCATAACAGTTCATGGCAAAATACTTTTCACATACAAGTGTCTGTGGTTTACGTTTTTATAAAGCAATTTATCATCTTTTTTGGTTTGTTTTTTTGTTCAAGTGTTTGCTCAGAGTTCAGTGGTAAGTATTTTTGGTTCACCCTTATCTGAGATTCTCAATACATAATTGTATTTTGGTTATTTGTCTGAAGTTATTTCATTCATGACTATGTTAAAAGATTATTCATTGTTCTTTCATGAACCTGAAAAGTAACTATAAAATGCTTTTGCTTGTATCATTGTTTCATATTTTGATTAATTGAGCCTGTAGTTTTTTTTCTCTTGATCCGTTTTGAGCCTTTTTATGTTTTTGATGTCGAAATTCAGTATTATACATTTCCTGTCTCCTTAAAAAGAAAAAAAATGTTCAGCTTTTTAACATGACTCATTCTGCGTGATTACAGTGGAGGTGGGGGGAGGGGATAAATGAGCTGTATGTTCAGCAGTTGATTCAGATAAATAAATGTTGAGGGAAAAGACAGGAGTTTGGAGATTAAAAAAAATATATATATATATATATTTTTTTTAAAGCAGGGAGGGGGAGGGTAGTGGGAGAAGGGGGGAGAGGAGTATGGGGAAAAAAGAGGGGAGGGGAGGGAGAAGAGAGAATAGGGGGGCAGAGAGAAAGAAAGGGGAAAAGGGAGAAGAGAGAATAGGGGGGAAGAAAGAAAGGGGAAGAGGGAGAAGAGAGAACAGGGGGGCAGAGAGAAAGGGGAAGAGGGAGAGAGGAAAAGGGGGAAGAGAAAGAAAGGGGAAGAGGGAGAGAGGAGAAGGGGGAAGAGAAAGAAAGGGGAAGAGGGAGAGAGGAAAAGGGGAAAGAGAAAGAAAGGGGAAGAGGGAGAGAGGAAAAGGGGAAAGAGAAAGGGGAAGAGGGAGAGAGGAGAAGGGGGAAGAGGGAGAAGAGAGAACAGGGAGAAGAGAGAACAGGGGGCAGAGAGAAAGAAAGGGGAAGAAGGAGAGAGGAAAAGGGGAAAGAGAAAGAAAGGGGAAGAGGGAGAGAGGAAAAGGGGGAAGAGAGAAAGGGGAAGAGGGAGAGAGGAAAAGGGGGAAGAGAAAGAAAGGGGAAGAGGGAGAGAGGAAAAGGGGGAAGAGGGAGAGAGGAAAAGAGGAAAAGGGGAAAGAGGGAGAGAGGAAAAGGGGAAAGAGGGAGAGAGGAGAAGGAAGAGAGAAAGAATTAACGAACGAGAAGGGGAGATGAGAGTGGGTAGAGAGGAGTGGGGGGGTGGGGGGGGGTGCAGAAAAGGAGGGAGACAAGAAGAAGAAAAATGGAGGGGATCCTAGCCAAGAAGTCACTTGTTCCCAGGGAGAAAAAAAAAATTTTTAATTCAAAAGCAGCTTTCATTTGTTTGTCTGCTTCCTTCCCTCCTGCTTCTACTCATCCTCCTCTCTTCTCCCCTACCCCTGTCTCCTCCCGCACAGGGGGCCAAGGCACTGTCAGGTCTGCACACGTCAACCTGGGAGATCTTTTTTCTCCACCCTAGGTCCCCACACAAAGGGCGCTAGCTGGATTTGAAGCCAGGTACACCGGGACACTTGGATTGAGAGCCCAGCGCTTTAACTGTCAGGCTGTAGCACATGTCAAGGTGACTTGCCGAGGTGTTTAGTTTGGAAGGTATATATGTAGTTGAGGTGACCAGTTTTTTTGTTGTTTTTTTAAGTTCCTTGCCTCTCCATCTCTCGCTTATCACTGTTCATCCCCATGTTTTAGAAGATTGAGAGAAATCAGTTAAAAAGACAGGACTTACAAGAAACTAATTCTCTTTTCACCACATGTCGGTGATCACATGTCGGTGATCACACTTAGGGTGAACACTGATCACAAGAGATCTTTCATGTGTAACAGAACAACTTGTGCATGTTTTCATAGTTTAATGTTCCATACAAACCACAGTAACTCTGAGAAACAGAGCTACTTGACATTCTAACGAGCAAAATCAGCACATAATGATCATCTGTACAGTACCCCCACCACCCCCTTGGAGTTAGCCGGCATGGACTTTATTATGCTGGCTTCTCTCATCATGTTACACATCAAAGGTTACAGAGTAGTGCTTGTTGAAAGGGAACAATACAAAAAGTGGGGTTGGGGGAGGTGTGGGGATACAGAAACTTGGTTAAAATGTTGGTTCCCTGTCCTTCATCAACAGATAGAGATCTGACAGTGGTATCATTCTCTCTACACTCGAAACAGGCATCCAATATGATTGTATGTACATGCTCAACACTCATTTCACTCCAGACCAAGAACAAATGGTCATCTGAAGAATATCTTGTCCAAGACTAGAGCAGAACCGCAGACACAACACTCACTCCAATGCCAAAGGCGGCATCAAAACAAGATATAGAAATGGACAACTAAGGATGTGGGATACTTGCTGTTCACTGCAGTTCAAAGATGTTGAAACTGGACAGGAAGGAGGGATTCACATACATAAATTACCAACCAGCATAAGAGCATACACAAGGCAAGACATTCAAGCAAACAAAAAAAAAAAAAAAAGTTCTTACACCCAGAAAAAGAGAATGGTGAAATGGTCTGAATACTTTCTCTCCAGCACAATACCAGCAAGTTCATACAATCTGACAAACAGTCAACTGCTCTAAACTAGAAGCACAGGAGAAAAAAAAGACAGACGGACTCAAGACTTGGTCAAATTTTCCATTTCCCACTGCAATTCTACTCCCTGGCTGCTTTCTCTTCCATCTCACAGAAAGTCATGACCAGTCATGTCAACATATTCCAGCAGGCAAGGAGCCCGACAACGAAACTCGAAATGGGATAAACTGATACGATGACAAATCATGAACCATCCAAACAAAGTAATCCTCCATTTCATGGACATCTCTCTGTTCACAAAGTACATGTTAAGAGAAGGAACAGAAATTTCCAACCAGGAACTTGTATGCCCAAACCACTGTACTAACAAAATTACAGCAAAACAAATATACCAACAAAATATGCCCAACACACAATAAGCAGATCTAGTGCATTCAGAGTGACACACACACCTGTATATCAATAGATTCTTTTCTTTCTGTCCCAACATATCTAGGATTATTAAAGTAACTGACAAGCTGTCCACTCCAGCAAACCTACATGAAGCTCCAAATGCAGTGGAGGAGGAACAAGTATCTAAGAAACTAACTGAACAGAATGAGCTGCTGTTTTTCCTGTGCTGGTTGATCCCTTTTCCACCATTTAACATTCCTGGATGAAGACATCCGAAGAGACAAGGCTAACCTAGCTTTCCTTGATGCAAACCAACACCTGACCCTCCACAGCAACCAGGAATTTCAACAACTGCTGTACTTCTTTAAATATAGGAATATGCACTCAGCACCTGGTAATGAAGAAACAAATTCATCAACTGCTGGCCTGACACAGGATGACCAAAATTATTTTTTAATCCTCAAACTAAAAAAAAACCTGATGTTGATAATCCCACTAATAAGCTATGGTTACACTGAAAGAGATGGCATATTCTCACTCCGCCAAGGTTGCATGGAGGGCGAACACTTCAGGTCACCTTTCCCCCTGACACCCATCACTGGTTCAAACAATGGGAACTCATTCCCATCTGACTGTCCCACCAACAGCCTTGAACAATTGACACACTGCCAGTTTGTATTTCACCAATGGCACTGCTACAACACACACCCCAAAAACATGGCAGAACAAAGTAGAAAGCAGTCACTGACACATCTTACGGGCAACAATTAAGCACAACGAACCAACACGAGGTAAACAGCCGCCCAGCATAACGCAAAAAGCCAACATCACGATTCCTCTTGCATATGTCACATCACCAAACAGACCGACAGACCAGGTGGACCCCAAAACATCAATGCGGATGTTGGTTCTTCAACATGACCGGGATAGAGCACAACACTGAAGGCCTCAAAACTCTCCTGCCACACGACTGGCCTCAACACTGCTGCTCTTTCTCACTGCCCACATGTCCCTCTGTTCCCAACACTTGTTCCCTGCTCTTTCTCACTACCCCCATGTCCTCCCTCTGTTCCCAACACTTGTTCCCTGCTCTTTCTCACTACCCACATGTCCCTCTGTTCCCAACACTTTCCCTGCTCTTTCTCACTGCCCACATGTCCCTCTGTTCCCAACACTTGTTCCCTGCTCTTTCTCACTACCCCCAATGTCCTCCCTCTGTTCCCAACACTTGTTCCCTGCTCTTTCTCACTACCTCCATGTCCTCCCTCTGTTCCCAACACTTGTTCCCTGCTCTTTCTCACTACCCACATGTCCCTCTGTTCCCAACACTTGTTCCCTGCTCTTTCTCACTACCTCCATGTCCTCCCTCTGTTCCCAACACTTGTTCCCTGCTCTTTCTCACTACCCCCAATGTCCTCCCTCTGTTCCCAACACTTGTTCCCTGCTCTTTCTCACTACCCACATGTCCCTCTGTTCCCAACACTTTCCCTGCTCTTTCTCACTACCTCCATGTCCTCCCTCTGTTCCCAACACTTGTTCCCTGCTCTTTCTCACTGCCCACATGTCCTCCCTCTGTTCCCAACACTTCTCTGCTCTTTATCACTACCCACATATCCCTCTGTTCCAAACACTTGTTCCCTGCTCTTTCTCACTACCCACATGTCCCTCTGTTCCCAACACTTGTTCCCTGCTCTTTCTCACTGCCCACATGTCCTCCCTCTGTTCCCAACACTTCTCTGCTCTTTATCACTACCCACATATCCCTCTGTTCCAAACACTTGTTCCCTGCTCTTTCTCACTACCCACATGTCCCTCTGTTCCCAACACTTTCCCTGCTCTTTCTCACTACCCACATGTCCCTCTGTTCCCAACACTTGTTCCCTGCTCTTTCTCACTACCCACATGTCCTCCCTCTGTTCCCAACACTTGTTCCCTGCTCTTTCTCACTACCCCCATGTCCTCCCTCTGTTCCCAACACTTGTTCCCTGCTCTTTATCACTACCCACATATCCCTCTGTTCCCAACACTTGTTCCCTGCTCTTTATCACTACCCACATATCCCTCTGTTCCCAACACTTGTTCCCTGCTCTTTCTCACTACCCACATGTCCCTCTGTTCCCTGCTCTTTCTCACTACCCACATGTCCTCCCTCTGTTCCCAACACTTGTTCCCTGCTCTTTCTCACTACCCCCATGTCCTCCCTCTGTTCCCAACACTTGTTCCCTGCTCTTTCTCACTACCCCCATGTCCTCCCTCTGTTCCCAACACTTGTTCCCTGCTCTTTCTCACTACCCCCATGTCCTCCCTCTATTCCCAACACTTGTTCCCTGCTCTTTCTCACTAACCCCATGTCCTCTCTCTGTTCCCAACACTTGTTCCCTGCTCTTTCTCACTACCCCCATGTCCTCCCTCTGTTCCCAAAACTTTCCCTGCTCTTTCTCACTACCCCCCCACCCCCACCCCCACCCCCCACCTCTCTCCACCCCCTCGTCCTCCCTCTGTTCCTAACACTTGTTCCCTGCACGCACTGCCATATCCTAAACCTTTGGCCCCCTACTTTCATTGTCTTCAGCAAAGACAATCAAAAAAAAACTACAACAAAAATAAATTCCACCTGCTAGAATCGGTTCCAAAATGGTGCCCAGGTTCAAAGTCTTGTACCAAGTTTGGTCCGACACCTATGCTGTACTCTGCCAAAAGACCATGTTCATAACTTACACAGTACCTTTCTAACCAAGGGCTCCAATGAAACCAAAAATTAAAAAAAGTGCATAAAAACTAGTGAATAGGCTCCGAGGGTCCTTTACCCTATGTACAACCAAAAAAAACACCACAAAAGACCCCCACTTTTGTTTCTTCTGTACAACAAAGTTCAGAACATATGACCATAAAAAATCATATAACATGCAGAAAGAGTCTAAAAACAAACAAAAAAAAACTTACTGGATGAAACAAGGTCAGACTAAATAAGTGTGGATGATGATAATTTATCCCAAGCATCTCACTGTGGAGGGAGGCAGGCTGGGAAGAAAGCTGTCGTGAGCAGCACAATCAACTGACAGGGGGGAAACACTTTTTGTCTGAATGGCGGCGGTGACACCCATGGTTGAGGATACAAATACACAAAATACACTCCCACAAAAAAAAAAAACTTTCAAAGAGGCCAGAATGACTGTTTTTCCCATTCAGCATAGATTTATCCAATAAAATCTTTAAATGAATTTGATATTTTTAATTAAAAAAAAAAAATTAAAAAAAAGTCTGTGGGACCATCTGGCTTAAGCAGCAGTAAACAGCCAACATCCAAACTTACTTTCTTTTCCTCTTCGACATAATTTTCTGTGATGCAGAAAAATAAAGCTCAACTTGCAAAACAGGCAGATGAATTGTGCATGGACCTACCACTGTTGCTTCCAGCCCAGCTGACCACAGACAGAGTCAGACCTGCTGGACACAGTCAGACCTGCTGGACACAGACAGAGTCAGACCTGCTGGACACAGACAGAGTCAGACCTGCTGGACACACACACAGACTCTCAGGCCTGAGGTGGGAACACTGCACACAGCACGGGTCCAAGGTCAGACCCAACACCTCACCTGCCAGGCCCTGTCAAACAAAGTGGCTGGGGAGAAGGAGCAGTGTTTCTGAATGAACAACAATCTACCACAAATGTGACCAGACAGATAAACATATAGACGCAGAAAGCCAAGAAAAATCAAGGCCGCTCAGAAAAGAAGAAAAAAAAAAGTCTTCATTTTTAGGTGAAGCAGTACAGACGCAGTAAGCCAAGAAAAATAAAGGCTGCTCCAGAAAAAAGTATCATTTCTGGGTGCAGCAGAGACACAATATTACAGAATGTTAATGCTGATGATGAGCACATTTCTAGTTGACAAGATACTCTTTGCCACACAAAAGATTCTTGGAGAGGAAAAAACATAAATGAGGGAAGCAATGCAAAGCTGACATCAAACTTGTGACAAGGTTAACGCATTATGTTGTCACATGTACAGTCTTACCCATAAAAAATGTGCAACCGTCTTCATTCTTCATCAGTTTCATTTTTTATGTTCAAAGTTCTAGTGCCATTTTTACATTCAAATCAAACTTCTGGTACCATTTTTAAATTCAAACCAAAGTTCTGGTGTAATGTTTGTATTCAGATCAACTTTACTTTGTTTAGTACACCATATCCCTCATAAAAAGAAGGTAAGATAGTGCAATTACATACAGTAATCAACAAGAAGTTAACAACTGATGAAAAATGAAAACACAAGTTGCAACTGCTTCACAGACAAAGCTGTATATTCAAAACATTTCAACGCAGACTGTTCCATTCACATCCTACCGTCCATGAAAATAAGTGTGCCTGCATCTCTTTAACCAAAAAAGCAGCATATCTTTTATGATGACTACAACCAGGGAACCAGGACATGACCAATAAATATTTCTCCTGTAAACAACAGCAGTTTCACATAACATTGACCAGTGTATGGACGATGTTACGACATAAGTATTTTTTTTACGTTGTGACAGTAACACAGATGTTTGGAAGGTTGTCTTGGTAGCTTGAAGTTTAAAAAAAAAAAGACAATATAGGGAGAGAAACAATGTTAAAGGTCAGAATTTCCTTTTTTAATTAAAAAAAAAACAATGAATCAGGAATGAAAAATCCTGTGAGACAGTCGTCTAATGCAAAGTAGTAAGTTTTCCAGGATTGTGCCCCAAGCTTCACACAACACCTGTTGTAAGCAATGAACACATAATTTCATCAGAAACATTATTAAAATAAAGACAGATGAAATCCTCTCAACTGTGAGAAAGAAGGAAATGATGTAAGAAATAGTGTTTTTTAAAAAAAATTCATCTTGAGAAAACCGTACATCTTCACAGCCACAAAGCATTTTGTGAGGAAAATTTCACTCTACTCATTTAACCCGTATTTTTCTTCCAGTCATGTTCTGGAAGTGCTGTACTGATACCAGCCATTGTGGCGAAGTGGTTAGTGTGACAGACTGACGACTGGGAGGACACCAGTCTGAGCCCCATCTGACAAGGGTTTTTTCAGAGTGAAATTAAGTTCAAATGAGAAGAATGGGAGACACACAGTTGAGGGTCATCCACTCTGCAGATGCATCTCTGGGTGTGCTGCTCAAATATCCTGACCAACACTGCTTTTGTCTGCATCTCTCTGCCTGGTTGAGATGCCAGGAAATATTTTGAGAGAAGAGGCTTCTCAAGTAGTCCCAAAATGGACCTCCATAGCAGCAACATCATCAATCATTGTCCCACCATTTTTCATCATCATTGAAACATACAAAGCAAAATGTCCCAAATTCGGGGCTTAAAAAGAAGAAGGAAAAAAAAAAGAAGATACATTTTAAAAATCATCTGAACATGGCATGTTTGACTGTTTAATTTACAGAAAAGACCAATCAATTGAATGAGCTGTTTCTGACTGACTATGACAAAGAAAGTCCAACAAGTACAATGTTGAACAAGGTGTTCAAATATCCTGTGTAAAGGTGGTAGGCTGTGTGGTTCATGCAGCAGGAATATCACAGGAAAAGATGGTATCACATCTCAAGCCTATGGTCTCTTTTTTCTTTTTCCCTTGCCCTGTACTCCTGACTGTAGCACTGCAGATTTTACGTTGCCCTTTTCCCTGGACATGTTCATAGTGGTTTTCGGTTTTTTTTGTCTTTTCTTTTCTTTGCACCTTCCTAACCATTGAAACCATCAGCAATTTATACATGTACAACATTCCCCAACATTGTTCCCAGATAATTTGTCAAGTCAGGACAAAAAAGTTTTAAGATTCAACCAATTTTACCCCTTTTTTTCTTTTTTTTTTTCTCTCCCATCCTCAGTTGCTTTCATAGCTCTAGAAAACTGCACAATGCTATGTACTGGAATATTTCTTGTTGCCAACGCAATTCTGAAGCTACTGGCGGTCACTTCTGCACTTCCACGTTTTCTTGAAACACAAGAATCTAAAACCTTAGTCCGGTTGCCAACCAGTGAGCAATGCTGGATCCCATTTTCCAATCAAGTATTGTTTCGTTAGTCAGCCATTCATCTATTCATTTCTTTATCATCATTGCTTACACAGCCCAGCTGTCCACAATGGGCCAGGAAACGCTGCTTTTTCATGTTTTCTTCAAGCACAGAGCTAAAAACAGTTGCCAGCCAGTTTAAGGTTGCATCCAATTTCCCATATAAGCATTTTCTATTTTCTGTTTCACACCGGTACGGCTATTTATCTATCTATCATTGTTGCTTATAGCCAAGCCGACCGCACTGGGCCAAGAAAGACTTGCAGTCAAGACCCAAGCAACCAAGGACAACACCACTGTCCCTAAAAAAAACTGGGTTTTTTTTTTAACATTTATTCTAAAGCTGTAAATAATACCAGAAATGTAACAATCGTTAATTCACTGCATGAAGACACATCCTCATACTTTTGTTTTCCGTCTGCCATCTCCAGAAATCCAAATTTTGGTCCTCCATCTACAGTCCCAACACTACAGTATGCAGAGAATAAAAGCAAAATAAATGTTTGTTCTCTCCTTCCCTGGACACTGATGCGGCACAAGCAAAAGCAGCACCCGCAGACAGACAGACAGACCTGAACAGTTACTTTCCTGAGCCACAGTGGTGGTTTTTCTGTGTTATATATATAGCACTGTTACATGCTCCAGGCAGATTAGATAATTAATCTGAATGACCACTTCCCCCAATTAAAATCACCTCACACAAACAAGCTCTCACACAAACACACACACACACACAAACAAAAAAAAACATCAGCGATTATTTACAACAAAGATTTCAACAACAAAAGAAAAGAAAACCCCCCATCAAAATCCACACACACTTTTAAACACAAACATTCATTCAGACACCGTCTCATCTGGTACACTAAGTTCCTTTGAGCACACACACTCACCAATACTCACGGACAATGACGACAACTGGATACAATTATTCACATTGTGCTTAATACCCCCCATGCAACTCTTACTCACTCACTCCCCAAACTCGTCCAATGGAAGAGAACGACAAAGGGTACAGTACACACACACACACACACACGCCCAAGCCAAACTGAGTACAGGTATGCAACGTGGGTAGGTGTGGATATACAGAGTACAATGTTTTCAGCACGTCAACCCTTTGGCCAGCCCCGGGACACAATGAAAGACCATGTATAGACTCTGCATTTAAAAAGGAAGATCAAGTCTCACAGAAGTCCTCTTCTTGCCCCAACTTTTGTCACTGTCGTAAGAGTTCCATTCCTGATTCAAACTGTCTTGTGTTTGAGGTGTTGTTGGCCCTGCAGTACCGTAAAAAATTTTTTTAAAAACCCAACAAGCTGCTTTTCGTTTTCCAAGCTTTAAATGCCGTGTTCCTTCAGACCATTAAACATACAAATACATAAATAAATAAATAGAATCGATCAGGAAAAATAGAACACCTGAAAATATAAAGTTAAATGACAACAACAACAACAACAAATATGCGTAAAAATATAAAGATCAATGAAATAATGAGACAAGAAAAAATAATACAATACATAAAATCATATAATTCACTGGAATAAACACCAACTTTAAAGACGAACAAAATACCTTTAAGAAATATAACTCCCATCCTTCTGGTAATGAAAACAATATGAGGGTAGAGAAAATGACACAGCGATCTGAGGTTTCACACGCTATCAGAATGTCACAATTGCCTTTCAGACATGACAACGGTCCCATATGATGGGTGAATGTTTACACAGCATCCCTCAAAACACAGGGGTTGTACGCTTGATCACAAGGCAAAAGAGTTCCCTGTTCTGTGTGTGTGTGTGTGTGTGTGTGAGCGTGCGTGTGCAAATACTCATGGTGTATGTGTGTGGGTGCATGCCTCTATGTGTGTGCGTGTTTGTGTTAATATAAATGTGCGTGTGAGCGTGTGCGCGTGCGTGAGGGGAAAGGGCTGGACACTACAAATTATAAGCAGGCCTGTAAAATCTGAAAGAAATAATCTGGGATGCATTTTACTTTTCTCTTTCAACCAACATATCAAGAGACAAAATCTAAGACCCTCCATCCTCAACTGTGCCCCACTCTGGGTGTCTACAGTACATACAGTCCACATCTGTTATCTCCTTCAGGTAAAAACTGGCCAGCAAGCACAACATGCGAGACAGAAATGGGCCATGGATCCAGTCTGGAAACTCACCAGCACTTTCTCCCCCTCCAACAGACCTCGAGTGGTGGCATGGATGCCAGTCATTCAGATAAGATGATAAACTGAGGCCCTATGTGCAGCATGTACATAGCGCACATGAAAGAACCCACGGTAACAAATGGGTTGTCCCTGGCACAATTCTGTAGAATTGTGATAGGAAAACAAATACGCCTGCAAGCAGGGGGAGAAAAAAAAAGGGTGGTGCTTCCAATGTAGCAATGGGTTCTCCCTGAAGACAGCAGTCCTACTTTCACATAGAGAAATATGTTGTGACATAAGAGTAATACAATACAAAACAAATAAAATTCCAACAACGTTTAGGGCCTTTGAGGGAGTTCATGTAGTCATTGATGGACTTTTAAAGACTGTTACTTTTAGGAGAGGGGGTTCCCCTATTTAAAGACTGTTACTTTTAGGAGAGGGGGTTCCCCTATTTCTTTACATAAAGAATAACTGCGAACAGCTGTCTAGAAGACAAAGAAACAGCAACAAACAGACAAGCTCACTGAAAGAAAGGATAAACTGCAGGCTGTAAAAAGCAAAAAGGAAAAACCTCTCTCACTACATTTCAAATTTATTCCAACAGCAAAAAGTGTCATCATCACCATTGTCAAAGTAAAACACATTCACATCATACTTTTGTTTTCCTGAAACAGATCAGGAGTGACAAGAGCAAACGACAAATAGGGGAATAAATCTCTTCGCTTAAAATATTGGGAAGGAAAGTGGGCACCTTGTATCAAAGGTACAAAGTGGGCGTTCCTTTCTCTCCACACAAACACGCACACACACAAAGCGCACATACTAAAAAG
This sequence comes from Babylonia areolata, assembly GCF_041734735.1. Classification (NCBI taxonomy): domain Eukaryota; kingdom Metazoa; phylum Mollusca; class Gastropoda; order Neogastropoda; family Buccinidae; genus Babylonia; species Babylonia areolata. The sequence goes on along the minus strand of NC_134897.1, from coordinate 8,520,231 downwards.
TGAAAGAAAACTATTGGAGGCTAAAAAGAGACTTCATAAAAGAAGAAATTCAGCTCAGATTTGTGTGAGTGACCCCTGGACTATTTGCCACCATGTACCTATGAGAATGAAAATGTATCAATAACACATAAATAAATAAATAAATAAAGCTGAAACAAAAAGCAAACCATTTCAAAAACAAAACAAACAAAACAACAGAAGAAAGAAAAAGACTTATTTAATCAAATAAAACGAATACATAATGAAAATACTCCTGTTTAATCATACAAAATCAACCCCCCACACCCCCACCTACCCCCCTCAAAAAAATCACAAAAAAAACAACAAAAGCCATGAACAGAAAAAAAACAATAACAAAAACTGATGAACAAAAAACAAATCACATGGTCCAGATATCTTATCACGACTCCGCCAAGCACTAAAACGAGCAACCCCCCCACACCCCCCCACCCCTGGACTTCCAAGTCAAACACTGCCAACGAACCAACATGGTAAACTTGTCCCCCCCCCCTTGTCCCCTATCACCACCACCCTCCCCCTCCATCCTACAGCCCCCTCTCTTGCAGACCAACAACAAGGGAGGGGATGGGGGTCAGAGGAAGGTCTGGTTCAGATAGCCCATGACAGGTCTGGCAGCAGTACCACCCCGAACAATGCCAGACCTGCCAAGGGGGGTGGGGCGGGTGGGGTTTCCCTCCTCCTCCTCCTCCTCCCTGGGCCTCTCCTCCTCTTCCTCCTGGGGCTTTAGCGGCAGCGTATCCCGGGGCCGGCCAAAGGTGGCAGCCAGTCATTTCTGGTGCTTGGCCTTGGGGCGCTTCTTGCGGCGGTGGAAGCAGCCGCAGCACCTGCGGGTGGCAAGAAAAAAAACAACAACACAACATTCACAGTCACCCTACCCTAGGACCACACCACACACCACCACCACACCACCAAGCGGCTAGCCAGCCCTCCTGCCTGTCCCTGCACCGCTCCCACACATGTGACCAGGCAAAGTTCATTACTCTTTGTCTTTGCACACCAGACAGAAATGTTTGCACACAAAAACAAACTGAATCAATTTGTCTGCTACACAGCTGGTAAAAGAGAATGACGGACATTCCCATACTGATGTTCAGATTTCATCTTTTGTTGTTGTTTTGTTTTGTTTTAATCGCTGATCTTTTAAATATATGAAGCTCTGTTGAATCTGGTCAAGGCTTTTATTCAAATTCCAAGACTTTTCCATACTTTGATTTTCAAAACGTTTTTTTCCAAGACTTTTCAAGCCCTGGAAATGGTTCTCTCATTTTACCAAGACTTTTCCAGACTTCCAGGGTTCTCTGTAGGAACCAAGCTCTTACTTGGTGTGTGGGGGGAAGGGCCCAATCCAACCCCTCACCCTGTTTCTTTACAAAAATAATGATACTTTCCTCAGTCATTCCAATAACATACAGATGGGAAAGCTGGTCACAAACCACTCTCTCAAACACATCCAAGTGCATCATCTTACACTCGAAAAGATTTTGGCTGATATAGAGAGAGCAAAAAACCCCATCCTCGAGCAAAAAGGTTCGCACACACAAAAAAAAAAAAATTGTCAGAAAACGCATTTCCTCCTCCAAAGCAAAACCGTGAACAATGATGCAGCAATCTTATTTTCAGTCCACAACTGACTCCAAACAAAATACACTGAGAAAAAACACAAGCAAGAAAACTGGCAACTACAAGTAGAAAAACAACAACAAAAAAATCTACGAATAGGGAAGAAGGCTCAGGGAGCAGGTTGGAATCAGGAGGTTTGCTTGGGGCTGGGGTCTGTGGGGTTGGGAAGCCGGGGAGGGAGTGAGGGGGAAGTGGGGGCAGGGGGTGTTGTTTTTTTTGTTTTTGTTTTTTTTTTTAAATCTATTTGTGTCCATTTTTGTTGTGTGTGGGTGGCACGTTAGGCATGCCGGCCTTTCTTCTTCTTGCGTCGACGGAAGAAGCAGCACCTGCAAGAAGAGGAAAAGCAGATCCTAACAACCTTCAGTGTGTGCACACAACAACCAACTCCTACCTCACTGCTTCTCTTCTATCTCTAACAACCTTTTTATTCCCCCCCCCATCTTGTCAACATGAACAGGTTAGTCGTTACACTGTTAGCTGCACGGCAAATTTTGGGGGGCAGGAAATAGTTGGACAACTAGTTTGAACAAGACACCTTTGAGGAATTAAAAAAAAAAAAAAAATTTTTAAGTCAATGTAAGAAAACTGTGTAAAAAAATTTCTTTAAAGGTAAATATCCATAACAAACTCTCAAAATGACAAGAAAAATCCAAATGCATGTAAAAACCAAACACTGCATGCCAATGGAAAAGAAAAACAAAAAATGGATAACAAATTACCAACTTGATTACCCAAGAGCAAATTCAAATCCACAAAGAACAAAACCTGCTACAATGGTCAAACTTTTTTTTTTATTACTTCTATAATCATAATATTTAATATATGATCATCACATTACAAGTACAAAACACCATATCATGCTTAGTTACCACTACTAATTAAAATCATATTTCTTTCAGCCAAACACTCTTCTTAGTGCTGTTCTGAACTCACTTCATGTTTTCTAGAACTTTGCAGCTTTTCTTTTACATTCAATATTTCTGGAGCCCAGGTCACATCTACAAAGCAGCACAAGAACACCAAATCTGATGGGTGTAATAGCTGAGTGGTTAAAGTGGTGATTTTCAATCTGAGGATCCTGGGTTCGAATCATGGTCAAAACACCTGGTGGGTACAGGTTGGAGATTTTTTCTGTTCTCCCAGGTCAACAAATGTGCAGACCTGTCGATGCTTGAACCTTCTTCATGTGTTTTCACAGGTACATGATTAAACGCACACAGTAAAGATCCTGTAATCCATCTCAGCGCTCCGTGGGTTGTGGAAACAAGAATGTACCCAGCACACACATCCAAAACAATGGAGTAAGGCTGCCTGGCGGGGTAGTAAGAACGGTCAAACATACGAGTGAATGTTGGGAGTTGCAGCCCACAAGCACAAAAGAAGACAATGACAAATGTACATGTCCTCTCCATCATCATCTATCCGTGAAAGCCAACCACCTCATCACACCAGCTGGTTGATAAATTATTCTTCATCCGACCTGTTGCCACTATGCTAATTCAAACCAAACTCTAGATTTGAAAAACCAAACTCAAGATTTGGAAAAAATGCATACATCAAGAAACTGCTAATGATCACACTATGAAGTGAAACATTTTACATTCTCCACTTTTGTTTCTTATGTCACTGCTACCCTTCACCTCCTGCTCTTAAAAGAGTGTGAACTTCAGAAACGCATGCAATGAAAACAGGAATCAGTACGTTTGGAGGAGGAAAACTTTAGGAACAATATGATATACAAGGACACACAAATAAACAATGAACAGTGACACCAAGTATTATCATTTTCAGTCTAAGGCATACCCCTATTCTTCATCCCAGCCCTTATTCAACCCCATGTAACCCCTAAATCAAAATCAAATCAAAAGAAAAATGTTCAGTCTACAGCAGTCATTTTGCTTTATCACTAAGCGCATCAAACCCTTGCATCAGTCGTTTCTATAACAGAGTTACCTTTCACTGAGCAAGTGATTGAATCAAGAAATGACTACATCTTTGTTCAACCAACAGCAAAATCTATAGGAAAATAGTTTTCTTGATTATCTAATTCTTTACACTGGGAATGAGACTGGGAGGGGAAGAAAAGGAATAACTGGCAACTTTAAATACAATTTCCCCCCCCCAAAAAAAATTATGTTTAAAAATGGACAGGTCCTAATCTCTGCAAAAGTGTACCACAAACACTTAAGACAACAAAAACAAATGTCCTGGCCCTTCTGCTTCTTCAAATGAATCTGTGGAAGCTAAACATCTGCAACACTGCAATGCCTTCTCTGTCCCAGAAAAAAAAAATCAGCCAATAAGTCCCAAGAATCAAACGTCCACCAGAACGAAGATGACAGAAATAATAAAAGCCTTGACCCTTCCACTACAGAACTGGTCACAAAACTGCAAACCCTACACTTCTGAGATTTTGAAGTACTGGTGACCTCACTGCATTTTTGTGAGGAATATCGTTATTTTTTTCTCCCCCTCTTTTCTCCCCCAAGAGGAATGGATGCAAAAACTAAAAAGTAATTACGCTTATTCCACAAACCTTTTGTGCTAAAACATTTTCTCCCTTTAGTTTCACCGCCAAAATACTCAAAACTATTAACATTTTCATAACAACTTTTCCCTAGAAAAAAACACCAAAATACTGCTTCCCATACTCTCCCTAAACACAGACACGAAGAGAAAATAGAGAAAATAACCCCAATGAAAAAAAAGGGGGGAAATACGTACTTGGTCTCATCCACGACCTCAACGTCGGGCTGAGCGGTGATGGGGGTGTTAGAGTGAACGGCTGTCGGGTCGTCCGTCGTCTGCAACTCTCCATTTGTGGAACTGACCACCTGCAACCACGGCAACAACAACAACAACAGTCAGCGGCCTGTTTAAATTCCTGAAACATGCGGCATGATGAAATATCTCCCTCCCAACCGTGATTTTAGGTCTGTTCGATTTTCTGCTTCCATAACTCATTTAGCTCTGAACACCACAACAATCCATGCTATAAGCATGGATCATAGAAGCGTTCAGTACTGACTGAGTTAACAGGAATTTTAGGTCTGTTCAATTTTCCGCCACATTTGGCAAGGGAGAACTATACCCCCACCCTCCCACCGCCTTACCACGATTCTAGGTCTGTTTAGATTTTAACTTTCTACCAAATTATACACGAAAAACAAATCTCCCCCAAACCACAGTTTTAGGTCTGTTCACATTTCTGCCATATTTGGCATGGTGAATCTGAGAAATCCCCCCACCCCCCTTTCACTCCCAAAACAAACCACAATTTTTTTTTTTTTTTTTTTTTTTTTAAAGCTCCATGCAAATTTCCTGCCACTAACCACAATCTTGGGTCCCTTTAACCTTCTGCCCAAAATTGGCACAGGTTTAATGTCATTTCTAACCACTATTTTCGGCATAATAGCTCATAAAAGAATACAATTAAATGAATGATGGCACAATTTTTTTTCAGTATGACTAGCCTTTAAAAAAAAAAAAAAAAAGTCTCAAGGTTTCTTGCAGGACTGCTTTTAAATTGCTGCTTCTGATAACAAGGCTGCTAGTGGACTGCTCTCATGACGAAACTAGCCTGGAGAAAAAATACTGAGGAGGGAGAGGAGTATCGGCAAATGAAGCGCTCTTCTTTTAAGTGTCACGCTTTGTTTCAATTAAATTGCTGGAGTCAGTGAATGGGACGTTATTCTGAATTACGTTACAACCAGAATTATCTCCCAAGGCTGTGTTTGAAAGCATCTCTAAGGCTTTTAATTCTGAGAATCTCTCAGCCTTTATTTTCAAGCATGATCAACAACAGCTGACAATTTTCTCTTTAACAAAACCACTATGGAAAGCAAGTTTGGGATTGTGACGTTTATCATTCTGAAAATATTCTTGTTTGGGTGTGTGCCTGAGGGTTGGTGATAAAAGTGTCGAAGACTTCTGGGATGATATAATTACTACACCAATCTGAAACGTCCGAATGATTTTTTTTCCCAATGGTAACACAACAAACCGAATAAATGTCAAATAGACGGCATTTTTCATGTAATGGCAGGTACCAACCATCTGCTAATGGATCTTATACAGAGAACACTTACAATCCAATAAAACTTTATAACACACGCACACACGTACATACATACGTATGAATGTATGCGCTGTTTAGCAGAATCGATCCTTTTTTTATCTCTAAATTGTAACCCCCAAAACCTTAAACAGAAAATGATGAAATACTTTTTTTTTTTTTTTATTTCACTAGAAACTTGAAACACATAGCAGCAAAAAGAGACAAAGTAAGGAACGGAATAAAGATCACTCCTCTCCTAAAAACAATAGCCACAGTTTTACAGCAAAGTTCACACACAAGGCAATTCAGTTCTATCACAATGCAGGCAAATCCATCAAAACACAATACACTGAGAGCCATCTGATTTCTTTTCTTGCAATTTAAACTACCTGTATTAACCAAGAATACAATACAGCCTTCCACCTCAACCCACTTTTTTTTATATATATATATATAATTCAATACTCCTAACTCACATAAAATGCTTTCTAAAAGCATTACACAATTACAAAACACTTACGCATCGCAAACTAATTCGTAACACACATTCCAGACTACAAACTGACAAGCAATAAAGTCTATATTCCTAGGAAAATTATAAGAAACATGTACCAATTTCTGCAACACAACCCCCCGGAACATGGAATGTTTATACAAATACGTCACTGATATCAAATAAATAAACAAGGTGCATGTGGGCCTTCTACACATTACATACATAAAAAAAAAAAATTTTTATTTTTAAAATGCAGTTAGCTTCCAAGCAACATGTTATTGAAGTCGTGGGTGGGTTGGGTATTGTATACTGTTTCTCTTCATCATGCACTGCCAGCTCATATTCCCATGCTTCCTTGAGAAGGAATAAAATGCGGAGACACTGACAGGAAAAGCAAAATGAAATAACAAAGACTCAACAACAACAACAACAACAACAACAACAGCAATTGTTTAACATTATGGGAGTGAAGTTTAAGCAGTATACAAGACCTTCGCTTTGTCATCTGTTCAACAAAAACACTATCACCCAGGACACCAAGATTTGTCCAGAGAATCTAAGAACGCACAATCCAAAAGCTAGCTGTTTGTGACAAACATAATTATAATATCTGCATATGACTGATTTTTTTTTCTTTTTAAATGTGCACAGTAATAGTAAATCATCCCTTTTCAAATGTTTGCATGTTTTTGGAAAATCTTGGAGACACAGACACAGTCTGACAAACATGTACACACACACACACTCTCACACACACACATATACACACACACACACATTTATACTCTAACACACACAGTATGTCTACATCAGACTATTTTTCTTTAAGTATCATTTAGAATTGTCATGATATGTGTTATCTCAGTTTAACCCATGGTATGGCCACACATCTTAATTACTCTTGAAATTTTTTTTTATTTTTTATGACAAAACTCATTCACATTCCCATACATTCAATGAAACTTTATACGCCTTTCATGGAATATTTGAAAATTAATCCATGGAAAAATTAGTAGCTCTGATACTCAGCCATTGTGCATCAGCAATCAATTCAAAGAAAAAGTTTGATTTGCAGCAACTCTGTAAAATGGGTAGTTTGCATTATATTCCCCCGTTTTAGTTAAATGTATAAATAGTGTTCAACACCAAAGGCAAGATCTAATTTCTCTGACACCCCATTCTGCGGACCTCAACTATTCTCACACATCAAGCATTCCCACGTCGCACTAACTACCACATTCCATGCACTTCAGCTGAAAACAACTCAGCAACGCCAGCGGCTGTACACAGCAAGACAATCAACAAGCAACAAGCAGGGAGGGGAAGGTGTATATACACTGCATGCAAACACAAGACCAAAATGGCCAAAACAAAATAAAAATAAAAATAACAAGACAGCATTTCACCTGCCAAAATGGTGCACCAAATCAAATAAAAACAAAGGTTACCGTGACGTTTTTCGTAGAAGTCTTACAGAGCAACTAAAGATGATTCAGTTGACAAGGTAAGAATACAAGGCAACAAAAACACTCATTTCCGTGAAATATGACCAAAACAATTCCAGTTTCACAGCCTTACTTGGTTTGCAATCTTCCAAACTGAAATGAATCAAAGGACATGACAGCCATCTTCCATACATTTACATACAATTGACTGCTGGACAATTCATTCATAAAGAACATGCACACAATGATCAATACAAAAGAACTCGACCCCTTTTTAGACTTTCACGATGACACACAATCCCATTGCCAACATCATGCTACAAGTACTAGTACCACGAGGGGAAAGAAATGATTTTCGAAAAGGCAAAATAAATCAAATTAGAACCAGCAGATTCCACAAAAAGTTAAGACCAGCAGCAGAGAGAAGCGAGTGAGTTGTGCGAATGAATGGTAAAGAACCACAGAAAAGAAAAAAGACCACAAAAAAATAATCAAGCTGGGTTAATCAAGAAGTGGACACAACCCCTACCTGTACAGAACCCCCATGTCTATCGGCAGCTATATTAGCCCCCAGATAGTGATTGTGACGAGGTTGCTCTCCCCATGCGTGATGCCCCCTTTGAACACTGGTCTGAAAGGCAAATTAGTCGGGTTAGGGAAAGGACAGACCCCCGTCCCTCCCACCACACACACACACACAAGACACACACCGCCCAAAGCAGGAGAAAGTGGAAGGAAGATGTTGACACAGAACACATCTCCGGAGTGAACCTTCAAACGAGCCCCCTAAATGAAGTACAGAAAGGATTCCAGGTGAACTCTCCAGCTACTGAAAGAACAAATAAACCACCTGACCACCTTTATTGATGCCAGGTAAACACCTGCATAACAAGTCATCTGCACTAGAGATACAAGTTAGAAGTGAGATTGAAAAAAAAAAGACACTAGACTTCTCCTTTTACATTCATTTGATGTAGCAAACAGGAAACTAATGTTCATATTCAAAAGCGTTAACATTTTGAAGTTCACAAATTAGTTCTTTTCAGATATATATGACTTTCTTCTTCTCCTCATCTGAAACAGAAATATCTTTTTTTTTTTTCAAAAGTACCATTAAGAATAAATAAACTGACATGACTTAAGCTTATATTAGGAAAAGGATTAACAAAAATCATAAATACTAAATTAATATACAACTAACTGATGGACTGGCAATGTGTTTTATCATTCCACTTTTGTGAACATGTGTGTGTGTGTGTGTGTGTGTGTGTGTGTGTGTGTGCAAATGTTCTGCAAACATCTAACCAAAGATCTACATATTTGAAAGCAATGTGAGTTCATGTAGCCTTTTTCTTTAAAATCTTTTTTTTTTTAAATAAAAGAATTATGCTGCAGGACACAACATTCCAATGAACTCAAATGGCATAATGTATTTGTGTGCAACTGTGTATGTATGTTTACCATCTCTCTCTGTCTCTCTCTCACACACACACACACACACACACTGATCGAGAGAACAGTTTCACTTTATATACAGTAGAGGGGAAGGGAGAAGAATAAACAGTCCAGATATTTCACACCCACTGTCAAGCTCTCACTCCTGCTGCAAGTCCTACCAATCCCCCCAAAAAAAGTCCAAGCCTTGCCGTTAACTGAAACAACTGGGTTTTTTTTTTTTTTTCATTCCAATAAAATGATGACACACCCACTGTCATCAAAATACTGTGTTGCCAGGACAGTGCACACAATCCAAACTTGAGGAGGAAAAGCCACTGGGGTCAAGGGATGAAGCGCTCATCTGAACTCAATGCATCCAGAATAATTCAACAAACAGCATATAATAGATATATGTCTTCTCTGGTACAGAATCTTATATCACATGCTTTCTGATGCTGGGACGGGACACATACGCCACATAACTGAGCAGCAGCCGAGCAGGATCAATAACAAAGAGTGCACTATCAAAACGGGGGCAGATACAGTTTAGAACAGGTCTTATCAATCGGTGCCTGAAGAGTCCGAGTCCGAGTCCTCGCTGGGAGTGTAGAAATGAAACAACGACCACGCTTCAAACCAGTCCTCATGGCTCTCCGAATCAACCGAACACGACTGGAAGGCCGAAAACACAGGCTGCCGTGAACTGACCTGCAGGTCACATCACACAAAATCTTGCTGTCGTCGTGGTGTTGTTGTTTTTTTCATGCTATCACTCCTCTTTTTTGTGGTCAGTATGCTTCAGCAAATACCTGTCTTAAAACTTAAATTTCATGAAAAGACTATTTTCTACAGAAATGCCACCCAAAGGGTATCATTCCCATCCATCTACTAATACACAGCAACCATCAGGGGCAGTGACAAACTTCTCAAAGGCAAATTCCAATAAATCAAATCATCTAAAACTTCACAAGGAAACTACACTAACTACAACAGTCCGCAAGGGTGGGGAACCTACTGTGCAAACCACCCCCATCCTCCAAGGAATGATGCAGACTAGTTTTAAATGTTGTTTTGTTGGTTTTTTGCAGGTGCTGAACTTGTTCCCAAGTATACATAAGGGTTACAGCCCTCGGCACAAGGGAACCAACCCTCTCATGCCCTGGTCAACGAAATCAAGACAAGCTCAGCTTCAAACCCTCATGAATCATGTCGATACAAAAGAAACCAACAATTATTATGTGTTTTCCTTTCTGATAAAGTTTTTTGTGTTCAATGAAATAAAAAAAAAATTCATATATTCTTTCACAAGTAAAGCAGTATCAGCCTACTTTTAAACTTTAAGCAAAACAACACCAAATAGTCCTCGCTCATTATTTTATCACAAATATCACACTTTTAAGCTGTACACAAGACCTTTTGAGGTTTTCACCTTTTCAACATAAATGCTAGCACGCTGTATCACTGTAACTAGTCAGATAAAACCTTGCTGAATCTTTAATCAATGTATTCAAATCCTACATCAACTGGTGCAAGCTGTGCCAAAATCATTCCAAGAGTTTGCTAGAAAGAACAGTCAACGAACATGCAAACATACAGTTCTCCCAGTTTTCCCTTCAGTCCTCAAAACTGGAATTTCATACAAAAGGTAAAAAATGAACTGGTAACAAGGAAAATGGCTAAACATTAAACGTATTAAAAAAAAGATTTTCAAAAAAGAGTAAAAATCCATAAAACAAAACACAAGACAAACCAATGCAGTAGTTTCAGTCGGTTTGGGCGGTGGTTCGTTTGGGACAGACAGAAATCTTTCCTCTGGCTAGAAACAGGCAGAGTTGGCCTATTTTTCATCAGTGATCACAGACGTGTTTTTAGCAGATGTCATGCTGCTATGTCATGTCACAAATGAAGGCAGTTAACTAACGATTTGACAACTGGACAAACTCTCACACAAGACTTCAGTTTGTACTGCAATACAAGTTTTTGTGTAATTTCCTGATTTGTGCTGAGCTGTACTACTGTGCTGTATGGTGCAGGGTGGGGTGGAGAAGGGTAGTTGTGGCGTGGTAAGAAGGAATGGTGTTCGGTGGGGAAGAGGAGGGGTAGATGTAGGGTGGATGTAAAGTTGGGTAGGGTAGTGAAGTGGCGTAGCATTACATGGTGTTGCATAGTAAAGTATGTGTGAATTACACCATGTCAGACAATACATTGCTGATTTCATATTGCCTTAAATCATACTGTGTGATATACTCTAGCTGTTCACTGCAAACTGGCATCTTACTGTACCAATACTATGCCACTCTTAAGCTGATGTTTCTTCTTTTTTTCAGTCCTCATTTTCCATCAGATACACTTACCAAGCAATCTTCACTTCTGCCAAACGCACACAGCAAGTGTGTATACAACACAACAAGGTCACATTCCAACTCTACTGCAACTCAAAACTATGTTTACAAAGATCTTTACAAGTGTAATATGAGACAGCAACTGGAAGTCAGAGAAAGGAGAGAAGAGAGAAAGAGAAACACCATACTGAGATGTTAAAATCATTACTGTGCAACCTTTCCAAGCTGATTATTCAGAGAACCACTGGTGATCTTCACGATGATGTCAATGCTGCTCACACTCTCCCTGGCAAACTTTTCTCTGGCGCCAACAGCAAAAAATCCAGGAACTGGAGTGTGTGGCATGATATCATCGAGAGCATCACCAAATAATAGCTGTAATCCTCCCCAAACACTTGCCACTGTCTCTCTGTATGTCATCTCTCCATCTCTTGTCTCTAATCACTGCTTTGGTTAGTAATTGACTTAACTCAAGATTTCTTTTATTTATCATCATCCTTGCTTATCGCCTAGCCAACCTACCACACAGGGCCAAAAAGATTTCTTACAGATTCACACAAATACAAGACATGATACATTTTGTAAATAACCAAATGAATTCTTAATAGTACGAGACTCACCACATACATACTGGTGACCCAACTATTTTCATGCAACTTATGCTGACTACACCAGAAACGGGCCTTCCAGTTGATACCGTCATCAAACTGCCTACACATCCTCTCCTGTCCCTCAATTCCCCATCCCTAACTGAGCTCAGTTTAACGGCCGTACTGGCTTTCAACCTCAACATCAATTTTTTCAGTGATGGGATTTCGGTGAAGTTCTCAAAATCCATTTCACCCTGTAACAGCTACTTCTGCATCTAGAGCTTTGACGTAAAATCTTGGACAGAACAAGCCAATGCCACTGGGTATAAATGTCAATAAAGGACCACCACAACAGTGGAATTTGTATCCGAGGAACACATCTCTGTTAGCCAGAGCGACCAACAGTCCATCTTTGTACGAACATGGAAAGAAAATGAAATTATCATGACTGTTAAAGGCCACTGTTTTCAAATAAATCTGAGACTACAATTTTCTCACTTAGTAAAGAAAGTTATTTACATCATTCCTACTCAAGGTCAAAACTCATGTTCCAATGAAAATAGACCCTCCTTATACTACTTTTATTTAATTTCATGTTTGCTTTTAACTGGATATTTTGGGTGCTTTGAGCACAACACATTCAGATATCCTGCCATAAAAAATGTATATACCATCATTATCATCATCATTATTATCACTATGATCATTTTGTTACATCAACTTTCAATCTGGTGCTCTCAGAAAACATTTTTTTTTAAAGCCAGAATGTTAACGAAAAATGTTCTCAGCTGCTCCTACTGTTTATTCCTTACACCCCCCCCCCCCCCCCCCCCCGACCCCCCCCCCCCCAAAAAAAAAGTATAACAACAGTACAAGTTGTGATAAGACAGTGGTCAAAATGTTTATGAAGGAATCACAGCAACACTCTGAGAGATGAGCGAAGAAGACAAAGAAAATCCCCCAAGATGTCACCTGCCAAAGAGAGAGGAAGAGCAAGACAGAAGACAATACAGGGACACTACTCACTCTGGGCTGCGACGGGTGTCGCTCCCTCGTCTGTGCCCCTGTCTCCCGCTGCTGACTGGCACCAGACTCTGGCGCCACGGAGATGGGGGTCGACTGAAAGCACAGGCAACACTGAGGGCTTCCACTGAACATAGGGTTCGGTTCTTACGCACACACGCGTCACCAACAATGTTGGACTGTTAAAAGTCTGTTACTGGTAGTGTTGCTGTTGTCGTCGTTATTGTAAAGAAATAAAAAATAAAAGATATATATATAAAAAGCAAGGAGTCATCAGATAGATAGATACAAAGACACACAAACAGACATGCAGACTAACAGACAGATAGATAGATACAGACAGACAGGTAGACAGGTCACTAAAATCTGAGACATCTGGAGATTCAACCAAAGCAACATTTTTCATTTTCTAATGTCAACAAAAATTTATCAGACATTTAACTTAACAAAGATTTCTACGGGCAAAATTTCAAGAAAATAGGAAATCTTTCTGTTTTCAAATCTGGTTTTTCGAGCATTTACACTTGAATAGAAAAATGCCAAAGTTAATCTTCTTCATGTTCATATTGCGTGCGCACACACACACACATACACACACACACACTGGAGCATTATATCATAGAAAATGCATGCACATGAAACATCACCACAGAATTTCTCTCTGGTTTTGGAAACAGCTCTGTCACACAGAAACTGATTCTTCTATAAAAAAAAAAAATTTTTAATTAATGAAACAACAACAGAAGTCTACTAATGAAGAAAAACTTATTAACAAAATAACATGAAACAAACAAAAAATCTTGAAAAAATTAAACAAATACAAGAAAACAATTGAATCAAGCAAGATTACCATTCTTACCGGTTGCCTTCCCACCCAGTCAAACTGCCAGTCACACTCATAGTTCATCTTTTCCATGAGATCAGTGAACAGTTTCCGAAGGTAGTCATAGTCTGGTGTTTCGAAAAAGTCCAACCGCCGAACATACCGTAAGTATGTTGCCAGCTCTTCTGTAATAATAATATCAATAAAACTAAAAGTAATAAACAACAACAATAACAAAACAAAAAAATTATAATCATCATTATTATCATAATGATAATGATGAGGATAATGATAACAATAGTAACAGTATACAGTACATAATCTTGCATAAATCAACTAAATGTGTTGAGTGTGCGCATGTGCGCACACGCATGCACGCACGCACATATACACACGCAAACAAACCACCTGTAACATAGTGAAAGGAATGCTCTGCAAAATAAATGTCTTCAGATCAATTTAAAATACACTACGAGCTGGATGACTGCAAGTTCCAAACTTTTGGTGATACACAACATGTAGTGAAACTTTAAAAAAATATCAAAATGCAAAGCTCAACAAAATGAAATAAAAAATCAGTCATAAATTCAAGCTTTTACTTTCAAGCATGGTTATAAGAGTCTCAACCTGCAGCGCTCAATCCAAAAAGAATGAACAAGATAAAAGACCAATATCTGACTGACAATGATCATGAAGAAGTCATTTGTCAGTTGCCACAACATTTTCCATGATGATGCCACAAATGAAACCAATCAGCTGTAACTTTGACTTCTGCTAAATGTACAGGGTTTCTAAGGTCAGCCGCATATGTGCTTGTCCTTTAATTAGACTACAATGTTAGGGCAGATAGAACATTTTCAGAAAGAAGAGTTCAGTTATCAGGGGTGCGGTGGTCAAATGGTTAAGTGCACTGGAATCTTTTCCTAAGTTTACTCCCGTTGCAGCTGGTGGGTTAAAGGTGGGGATCTTTCCAATCTCCCAGATTTGCACAATATGCGCAGACCTACTAGTGCCTGAACCCCCTTCATGTATATGCATGCTGAAGAACAAATATGCACATCAAAGATCTTGTAATCCATGTCAGTATTCAGTGGGTTATGCAAACAAGAATATATCCAGCATGCACACACCCAAAAATGGAGTATGGCTGCCTACATGGCATGGCGGGGTAAACAAACAAAACGTTCAAACACACAAAATGTTACATGTCTGTGTGAGTGTGTGTAAGTGTGTGTGACTGAAACCCGACTGAATGACACAGGAAACAAAAGATGAGTGCCCAATGGAAGCTGTCAGTCACCTCCACTCAGATTAGCAGCCTGTTGGGAAAATGACTCCATGTTTATAAAGTGCTCTGAGCTTTGTCTCTGACCGAGGACAGGTGCTGAATAAGTATCCATATCATCATTTATTATCAGAATAATAAAATCACACTCATCAACAACATCAACAGGTTCTTTTCAGCATATTAAGTTGTGACCGACTGTCTTCAATGTTCGTGGGTGATGCAATTTTGGAGTTACTAACCTCAGAGCGCACAATACATAAGCTATGAATAATAATGTGGTCCTGTTGTGAAGAGGATTAAGTATTAGCACAAAAGCAGGTATGACAAACACTCGCGGTCTGCCATCAGTTTTTGACTAATCAAGAACAATCTGGGATGACAGCTGTTCCTATCCAAAAGCTGAGCTGAACTCAAGCATCGATAATAATATTTTTCACATAGCTCATACGTATCCAGATAATCTGCTCTAAGTGCTTCACAAAATACACCAGACTGTCCACTCTCTATCTTCGCCTTCCAACCCACTCCTCTCCACTAAAGCACGCACACACGCACGCATGCTAACACGCACATGTATACACATGCCCACAAACACACAGACACATGACATATCTTTCAGAGCAGATGTCTGAATATTTTGTGGCCATGTTAAGCAGTGAAAGCAGACTGAGTTTCAGATTCAGTTTCAGTTTCTAAAGGAGGCGTCACTGCATTCAGACAAATCCTGATATGCTACACCAGATCTGCAAGGCATATGCCTGATCAGCAGCATAACCCAACACGCTTAATCAACCAGACTGAAAGAAAAAAAAAGAGGTCTGCTGATTTTGCTTGGATCACATCAAGGAAAAACACAAGCTACTGTTTTCTGGTATAGCTTCATAGGCAGGGTAGAAAATTGCCGTAATACTTTAAACACGCTACCAACCACCCTCACACAGCCTCGTACCTGGAAAGTTTTCACACAACACTTCAATGGGCGTTGCTCTCTTTGTGTCGCCGATTTTCTGGTACCTCTCCTTCAGTGTGTCAGCCTTGAGGCCCTGCCAGGGTAAGCTGCCTCGCAGGAAGTACATGAACATGTGCCCCAAGGCCTCCAGGTCATCCCGGCGGCTTTGCTCTAAAAACAACAGTGATTCTGTTAGTCTGATGCTTGACAGACAACTAACATCAGCACTGCCAAGTAAAAGAAAAGGCACGCCGATATGGTGTTTACAATTAATATCTCTTAAAACAAAGCTTGGACCAAACTACACATTTTATACATCTTAAAACAAAGCAAAGACCAACAACACTGAGACAAGTCCAAAGCATTTTAAATCTCTGAAAATGAAGCTAAGACAAAATTTAGACAAGACTTCAATTTCCTAAAAGTAAAAGCTGAGATTCCAGCATTTTACATCTCTTTAAACTAACAATAGCCTAAGTTACAGCATATTAAATCTCATGAAACATCACGACACAAAAGGTGTGTTATAAAGGCAATGATGATATACCTGTGCAAGTCACTGAGTGTGTTTTTTCAGTTCACAGATGGCTACACCCTATTTCATGCAGGAAAATGAAGCATCCTTTCTCATCCACTTCTTCAAGCCACCCACACTAGTCATGCACCAAAATTAACAAAAACCTTTTCAGTTTCAGTAGCTCAAGGAGGCGTCACTGCGTTCGGACAAATCCATACACGCTACACCACATCTGCCAAGCAGATGCCTGACCAGCAGCGTAACCCAACACGCTTAGTCAGGCCTTGAGAAAACCACATACACACAGTGAAACCCCCCAAAGAAAAATAAAAGGGCGTCAAAGATGAATACACTTCACTTGGGAATATGTTAAAAAGGGGTGTTTGATTAGATATACTTATCATGTCACACTGGTGCAAACTAGACCTACACTTTGCTCTGTTGGCCAAACTCTGCAGCCAACACGGTACAAAGATACCTTCACTGGGCCCCGTTGTCTGCTGAATCAATCAACCCAAACCCCTCCCTTTAGCCAAAACCACAACACAGGACCTCTCCTTACCACTCAAAAGCGGAAGCAGGGTGTGTGAGTTTAACGACCAACTGGTTCCCCCCGTTAAGGTCATGTATTTCAGTGCTGAGGTCTTGGTGCTGTGATACCCTTCCCTGTTCAAGGGTGTAGAGTTCTCACACACTAAAGATCCTTCTCTACCTTCATTAATCTCTCCAAGTCCAAGTCGTCCCAATACTCATGCACTTCAACAAACAAATAATTCACACAGCAATCCTGACACAGCCCCAAAACCTGCGATAACCAAGTGATTACAGCACTGGACTCTCAATCCTTGGGTCCTGGGTTCAAATCCTGGCTGCATCCGGTAGATGAAGAGAAGAGGTTTTTCCGATCTCCCAGGTCAGCACATGTGCAACCTATCAGAGCCTGAACCTCCTGTTGTGTGCATACACAAGCAGGACATCAAATACCTTAAAGATCCCATAATCCATGTCAGTATACAGGTGGGTTATGGAAACATTAACATACCCTGATGCACCCCCCGAAAAAGAGTATGGCTGCCTACATGGTAGGGTAAAAACAACCATATACACAGAATCCCACCCATGCATACAAATTAACAAAACAACTGCAGCTCATAAACACAGAAGAAGAAAGGCTTCAACAAAGAGATGATATCTATGCAGCAATCCTAACCAAACACACAACCTCCAAAAAACCTCAAAACTTTGCAGCCACACACAGGACTCACCTTTCCCTAAGTGTGTGTTGATGCTCATGTAGCGAGCGGTGCCCGTGAGACTCTTGTGTTCCCGGTAAGGTATGTGTTTGTGAGTCTCGGGGTCTATATACTCCTTCGCCAAGCCAAAGTCTATCACGTGGATGATGTGGGGTTTCTTGGCCGACTGGCGGCCTATCAAAAAGTTCTCCGGCTTGACATCACGATAAATGAGGTGTTTGGAGTGAACATATTCCATACGTGTCAACTGCAAAAGAAAACAAAATCTTTTTTTTTTTATAATGTGTTTTTAAACCAGCAGAACACCGGCAAGAGAAAATCACAATAAAGTCCATACATGTCAACTGCAAAAGAAAACAATTTTTTTAAAGTATTTTTAAACCAGCAGTAGACCAGCAAGAGAAAATCAAAGCTTTGACAACAAAGTCTTAAA
The DNA here is from genome assembly GCF_041734735.1 of Babylonia areolata. NCBI lineage: Eukaryota > Metazoa > Mollusca > Gastropoda > Neogastropoda > Buccinidae > Babylonia > Babylonia areolata. Next base: position 8,501,937 of record NC_134897.1, on the reverse strand, counting down.
AAAGAATCCCTCAGGCTCAATATTCATCAATCTGCACTTCTGACATAAGAGAGACAAAACAACAGAGTAAGAGTATGATTTATTGCAATACAGGGAAGGCAGAGGGAGAGAAAAGAAGTGTGAGAGAACAAGATGGGAAAAAAAAACAACTGGACACAGGACAAGACTGCAACTGTCAGAGTCAATGGATAATACAAATAAAGGATATGGTAGCATAAAAAGGCAGGCTTCACTCTGCGCAGTCCAAAAGAAGAATGGGAAAAAAAAGGCTGACATGTAAGGAAAAAAAGGGAAGGGGAAAAAAATTACAAACAAAATGGTCAAAAGCTTTCAAAATTTATGATACCTCTGAAAAAAAAAAAATCTGCTTCCCGACTGATGTCATTGCTAAAAACAACTCCCTTCTCGTCATTTGTGGCTTTAACCTTTGTCACAATCACTGTTAAAAGATATTTTGAACCAGATCAACTATTTTCAAATCTTTTGCCATGAATGCTGGGGAGAATAAAGTGCACACTCTGAATTCAAAACAAGAAATCCTTGTAACCCAAAGACTGACATTCTATAATTTGAGATTTGAAATCCTTGTAACCCAATGACTGACATGTGAGATCTCTGAATTAGCACCAACAGGATGTCAAGTGCCCTGTTGGTCACGCACTGATTGAATTGAGATGAGTGCAGGCTTGACTTAACCCCTTGCTTGCTGAACCTTGGTAAAATCAGGTCAATGTGTCAGGAGTCTGAAGTACAGAACTACTTTTTTATGTGCTTACCAGTGATGTCAGTGTTTTTGCTGAACAAAAGTAATGTCATCCAAAGAGAAAATGGGATATATCCTGACAATATGTTCTGTCTTTTTTCACAGAGGTGACAGCACTTCACTGAAAAGAGCATACTCATCAGCAACAGCCAAGGGGTTAAATGGCAAGCAAGCATTCCCAATCAGATAGTGGGGTTTTGTTTCTTCTTGTTTTCGGTTTTTTCTTTCTTCTTTTTGTGTGTGTGTGTGTGTGTGTGTGTGTGTGCGTGTGTGTGTGTGTGTGTGTTGTTGTTGTTGTTGTTTGGTTGGTTATTTTGTTTGTTTTTAATCACTTCCTGATTTTCTTTAAAACTCATTAAACAAATCTGATGTCAAAATATAAAAGAGGACATGACAATATTTTAGTCATGGCATGTGACGGGCACAATAGCTGGGTGGTTAAAGGGTTGGACCTTTCAATCTGAACATGAGGTGACCAATCTTGCATGAAGTGACTCATCTAGCAGCATGGATAAGCAGTACGTAAGGTGTCCTCAAACACAGTGTGCTGGTTCAATGGTGCATATTCCAGTGGTGCAGGGGGTGGACAAAAATGCACGATGGACATGCTTCACTGAACAGCACACACACTAAACTGTGTCAGCATACAATCCAGAACTTAATAAAATGACAACAGATTTTAACTGTGTTCCTGATCTGGGGCAAACCTGGTTGTCTGTCTGTGCACTTTTACAATGCATGTGCTCAGTCTATGTGTGTGAGTGAGTGAGAGGGAAAGAGAGAGAGACAGTGAGACAGAAAGACAGAAGACAGAGACGGAAATAGAGAGACAGAGACAGACAGAGACACAGAGAGAGACTGAGTCTCAGTGTGTGTGCGTGAGACAGAGGAAGACAGAAAAGAAAGAGAGAGAGAGAGAGAGACTGAGAGAGTGTGCATTTGCGTGCGTCAGACAAACAAAAAAGAGAAAGACTCAGACAGCATGTGTCCAAATAGAACCACATCACAAAAAGTAATAAGCAAACTACTTCCTAATTCCATTCTTTTCTTTCCAGTTCCTTCTTTCATTCAACGATTCATGAAGATACTTATGCATAGAAAAAAAAAAAAAAGACCACCCCAACACAAAACATCCATCGCTACTATCACAATCAATCTCACCAATGCAAAAGATCCATCACTGCTCCCACAATCAGTCTTTCATTCATGTACAGATCTCTAACACAACTACGTACCAGCTGCACGGCGATCATGAGGACAGTCTTGAGGGAGA